>NC_090934.1:715836987-716137923 GCF_040938575.1 Ambystoma mexicanum | reverse complement strand
CCTAAATAATGGTGTCAGATATATAATCAATTCATTCACTCCATTGTAATTGCCCACTGGCCTATGTCACCCATCTGCATCACATACATCCAAATGCCCTATTTCACTCTCTCATGCAATCAACATCTACTCCACCTCATTCCATGTTTTCAACATTCTCATCGCACCTGGATATAATTGTCAACATGCTGACGAGACTGGAAATACTGGGGGGATATGGCAGTCACACATGAAACTGAACAACCCTGCCTAGTGTGTAGCCAGCCAGATGTCAGTAAAATCCATGGAGCTCCTAACATGTCCATGTCTGCTATCACGAAAGTAGTCTGCCACTTTTCACCTCATTTACTGACCACCTCAGAGGTGTGATCCATGCATGGATGACATCACTGATCTTTTCTCATCAGCCTCTGTCACACACTCGAGCAACATCAGATTCTGCCAAGCTACTTTCAGGTTTTCAGGGACAGAACAAGGCAATCCAGCCAGGATAAAGGATGACTGATGCATTGTATGTGTTCATTAAAACATTCTGTTCCTGCTCACTGTGTTGCTAACCTTATATTCCTGTTCCTTCTTGGTTTCCTGCATTTTCCATTGTTCAGGAAATTAAGGGGTTGATTTGGAATAGTGTGTGGGTCTGGAATCATGTGGTTGGTGCCTTTTGGGTTTCGAGCATTTGGATGGAATGCCTACTGTCTACAATGAGGCCCAGGGATTTGGCTGAGATTGACATATGAGGGGTGAATCCTTCCAGGCATATGTCATCCAGCCATTATTGCACAAGTAGTTGTTTGGTGGGGGGACCGATGAGGACAAATTCATTCTTGGTTGGGTTCAGTTTAAGGTAAACATTTGACATCCATGTTGGGATAGTAGACAGGCATCTATGGAAGCAAGCAATGTCCTGGGGGCCACTTAACTTAAGGTACAATGGAGGGCCCTCAGTATCCTGATGAATGGCTATATTGGGGTCATTTAGTAGAGTTCCTAATTGTTCCTTGTATAGATTGAAGAAGATTTGCGAGATAATGTAACCTTGGGGAACACCACACATGACAGGGAGTTGGTTTGATCTGGATACTGATACCAATGGAGAACCAACGCGATAGACCCCGACTGAGTATTTGCAGGAGGGATTAAACCTGGGACACGCAACCAACAACAAGACAGAACAGAATTTTGAGAAAAGCAAGGTTAAAGAGGTGATTCGAAAAAGGCACAAAAAATGATGAAGCACGTGTCATCATAGAAGGCCAGAACTTCACAAAATAATGAAAGAAAACCTCCAAATAAACTGTAAACTTACTAACTGCAACTGCATCTTTTTGTATAAACAGTTGCGCAAAGATTTGTGTGAAAGCCTCAACTTGAACATACCACACAGAGTAGGTGTATTCCTCTGTTTTTCACACACATGCAACACCTTAAAAAACCTATGAGATGAAACAGTACACAGAGGATAATTAGCTGATATCTCAAAACTCCTCTTAGCTCAGCACTTGAATGAGCCCATCTGTATTACCAGATGCCTACCAGACAGGTAGGATGCAAACCATTTTAGGACAGTTACAGAGAATCCCTTCCTGTCCGTGAGGAAGGAGAGGAGTATTTGGTGATCAACTTTTTTCAAGGGCAACTAAGTCCTCAGTCCCAGAGACTCTAAGCGCATCATGTGCCGTTTGGATGTTTGCAGTCTCTATACTGCATTTGAGGCAGAAGCCAGACTGGCAATCACAGAGGAGGTCAAGCTAGTCGACTTTAGAATGTAGTTGTGTCACACCTACTTTCTCAATACGTTTCTTGATGAATGGGAGGCTCATAATGGGTCTTTAGTTGGCTAGGTCCTCTGGGTCAATCAACAGTTTTCTGAGAAAGGGTCATATGAGACCTGTCTTCACCATGTATGGGAATGCTCCTTCACTGAGGGAGACAATGCCAATAAGTGAGTTACGTGCTGGGCCAGTGAGTTGTTTAATGAGGTAGGCAAGGGTGCCTGAGAGATCCTTAAGAGAGAGGAGGGTGAAGTCTGTCCAGGAGGGCAGTGCATGGGGGTTATGTTTAGCGGGGCTCTGTCTGATTTTGAGGCATCAATGTGACCTTTGATTTCTTGAATTTTGTTAATGAAGAAACTGTTTATTCCATTGCATTTCTCTTGTGAAACTGGCACCTCAGAGTCAACTGTGGGTTTGGAGCAGTGCCTGACTTCTTTGAATTAGGCTTTGCTCATGTTAGAGGCTGACTCAGTAGTGGAAGTGTAGTAAGCCACCTTAGCCTCAGAAATCATGACTCTGTGTTGGGAATGTAGGGATTTGAGGGATGAGAGCTGCTCTAGGCTGTGGTACTTGCACCAGCGCGTTTCAAGGGATCTGAAAGAACATTTGTTTTCAGCAAGTTTGGATGTGTTCCAGGGTGTAGACGCTTTGACTTTACTGCGAGTAGACTTTAGAGGTGCAAGGGCATCCACTAGTTCTTTGGCATGTTGGTTAGATATATCCAGAAGGGCTGAGACATTCCCTGTGTTGGGGAATGTTATGAACATTGCCTCTAGTGTGTCTAGCTGGAAATTCTGAAAGGATTGGTACTCAATAACAGGGCGTTTGGCTTTAGGCAGCTTTGTATGTGATATGAGAAGGGGATTGCAGCGTGGTAGGTCAAGTTGAGGGTGGGAGGGTTCAGCATGAGAGGATTGGGCACGAGGTGAATACTAAGTTGAGCCTGTGACCTTTGACATGTGTTCTGGAGAGTAGAATCTGTTTAAGGTCCATGTAGTGGGTCAGAGCGAATAGGGAGTCACATAGTGGTTTGCTGGTTGGGACTCAGGATTTTGACATTTCTGAGGAGGATATTGTTAGAGTAGGAAAGAGTTGCAAAGGAGAGAAAGTTAGAAAGGTCATCAATGATGTAGTTTGTAAATAAGGTGGAATGTAACTGAGTTCTTGGTTGCGATGGAGCACCGGCCTGACAGGGAATCAAAGGGCGCTATATGTGGGGTTTGGGATTAAAATGCAGGTCCAGTCGATTTTATGGACGACTGCTACCCCACCTCTAGTTTTTCCTGTGTACTCAGCATGTTGGATACTGTAGACGTGGGGTAGGAGGACATCAAAAATATAGGGGGTGGAGGGTGTAAACCATGGTCCTCATTCCGAGTTTGGCGGGAAGGGTTAACGGTCACCGGTAAGGAACCCGGTGCCAGTAAACCCTTACTGCCCAATTCTGAGTTGCCTTAGCGGGACCCGCAAAGGGACCAGGGTACTAATAATGGGCCTGCTATTTGTGGGCCCGTAATTAGTGCCTTCCCCATTCCCATTGAGCCCTATGGGGTCTCAAATGGGAATGGGGAATGGTTGGTTGAATGGGGATTTACCGTGTCCGCACAGGTCGGAATGTCCCGGAAAGTCCCCATTCAACCAGCCCGGGTATGGAGGCAGCCATGGTGCTAATAGTGCAAAGGCTACCTCCAAACTCGTAATGACCCCCATGTTTCAGAATGCAAAGGGCATTGAGATCTTTGCTCAATCAGAGGTATGTGATATATAGGCAGCATGTGCGACCGCTGAGCAAGCATTAACCATTAAAACCGGTCGGACAGGAATATTTTATTTTATTTATTGGATATGTATACAGCAAGACAGTGTTTTAAAGTGCCACTGGGAACAAGGGAGCAAATAAACAAAGAAATTGATAATGAAAATAGAAACCAAATCGGTCCTACTAGGCCTTTTGAAATTCAGAGCGTGCAAGTGCATTGAAAGAAAAAGGAAAAAAAAGGGGGAGGTAAGTGCTACTAAGGTCCCCAGCAGGAGGAAGTGCCACATGTGCCCTTTGGGGAGGCAGTAGGTAGGTGCATGGCGAAGGCAAAAGGGGAGATCTACCGCCCAACAGGTAAGTTCAGAGCAGAGGCAAACCACCCGACAGGCGGGTGTGGGCCCAGAAGGCAGTGCAGGGGGGGAGTTCTGGAGGTGATTGGGCAGAAGGCCGGGACCCAATTGGACTTTTGGGGGACCAGGCCGACCAATCCCAGCGACAGAGGGGATGGTTAGAATGGGAGAGGGAATGAGGAGGAGAATGTCTTGAGTTGTTTGCAGAACTTGAGGTAGTCCAGTTCAAGATGGAGAGAGAGAGGAAAGCTGTTTCCTAGAAGGGAGCCAGCTGAGTAGAGAGATCTGCCCCAGCTCTCTGCTTGAAGAAGCATTTGTTCATCAGAGAGTTGGAGCCAGAAGATCGAAGGGGCCTGGAAGGAGAATATTTTGTGAGAGAGAGTTGCAGGTAGCGTGGTCCAAGGCCCCAGACAGCCTTGTGGATGATGCAAAGGGTCTTGAATTTGATCCTGCCGCAACCGGGAGGCAGTGGAGAGATTTTAGAACTGGAGAGATATGGTCCCAGGGCTTGAGGCCAAGGATAAGTCTTGCAGCCCTATTCTGGATTAGCTGAAGAGGACGGAGCAAAGAAAGAGACAAATTGAGGAAGAGGCTGTTTCAGTAGTCTATCCTGGAGAGGACCAGAGCTCTAGAGACAATGAGCTTCTAGGGGAAGGTGAGGAAAGTGAAAATGCCCCTAAAGAGGTAGAGTTGAAAGTGGGCCTTCTTGGCAAGGTCCAAGATGTGAGGAGTGAAGGAAAGGGAGGTGTCGAAGATAACCCCACGATTTCTGGCCTCAGTGGAAGGAGATCGATGTGATTCCATAGAGGACAGTCAGAGTGCAGGAGGGACACCGGGAGCAGGGGTCTGGATAGGAAGAATCTCAGTCTTACTGACATTAAGACAGAGATGTGCACCAAGACTGAATAGCATACAGGACATCAGGGATGATAGCGGGGGAAGAGGAGGAAGAAGAGGAGGAAGAATAGAGGCACATGTTGTAAGGGCATACAGGAGAGATGGATGAGGTTTGCCAGGTTAGCTGTCTGGGGCTGCTTTGGGTGTTTGGCAGAGTGATCCCTGGAGAGGACCGAAATGGGTTGTGGTGACTGGAGACACATGGTGATATTTACCTGGTGTTGCATGAGCATAGTAACTAGGCTGAACATGCGTTTCCCTTTTCTTCGACTGACATTCATATAAGATGCTCCAGGCAAGAGACACTGTGTGAAATAACAGTTAAGAAGAAAAAGGAAGCCTAAGCAGGTGGGTGGGATTTAGGTCCTGTGATCTAGATCCACTTGCACCAGCTCACCAACTGCAAAAGAAGAGGCTGAAAGACTGCTTTCATAGGGAACAAAAATATATTTAATAGAAATGTCCCACCCATTTAAAATGAAATACTGCAATGTGTCCCTTAGATAAACATTGTGTGAGGCCCATGACTTCACATGTAGCTCAATTTGTTTCACATTGTCAAAAAAGAGAATTCTTCATTTAAAGATGTGACATGTTCTATTGTGTTTTCATGATCCTTGACTACATAATGTAATCTGCATACAATATCACTTTAACCTGTCAAATGGTGGCATGAATTCCTTCGAGGTTCACATCTTGATACTTTTCCATTGTGAGGGCTTGTAGTAATTGTAACAGGCACCCCTGTGAGGTATCTTAGTTACATGGAAGGAAGATGAAATATAATGTCCACTAGAGACAATAGCTGTTGGATTACTGCATAACAGTTGTACTTTAAAGATAAAGTCTGTCCCTAATCCATACCTCTTAAGGAATTCAAATAGGTAGTGACAATTGGCACAAAATGTGGGTTTGATCTGGTTTGGGGATTATAATCAAATATACTTTATTACGACAATTGCTGTAAAGGTTTACACATGTAAAATCAACAATTTATAATTCAATTCTAAAACCAACCTTTAAAATACAGAAAACACTTCCAACAGACTACTTGGGCAAAGATGACAATTCAAGAAAATAGAGTATACATGCTTTATTTATATCGTCAAATATTCAATCCCAGAATCAGGTTCCTGAAAACCCTCTTCAATTGTCTATTAACATTGACTTTATTTTTTATTAAAAAAGCAGGCACGAGGCAGACAGTTTTATCTAATAAAATCAATGTGCCTTGTTTGAAATCAACATAAAGTAACCCTGTTTACAATACAACTGCCCCTTTCATCATATCATGTACCTAGATACAGTGCAGGGGTGGTTTTAGTGGCCCAATGCCCCCCTTAAGCTCAGAAATAAGACAACACAGCACCAATTCTTCTGTGACACCCCTTCTAATCCATCCTCAAATAATATGGCACCATTTTCTTAAGACACCTCTACTTCATTGTTGATTATCCTGACATTTCATTTTCCTCTTAAAACCCAGGCATGTCCCAGATAACATGCAACTGCATGCACAATACGTACATCTCCAAGGGATCTGCAGATCCTCTGCTAAAAGCATACTTCTTGCTCCTGTTGCCAATAAGATTTTGATTATGTATTTTTCTATATTTGGGGCAGAGAACAAGGACGTTCTGCAAAGTCTCTATTTTATTGTAGAAAGAGAAATTTGGTGATAACATCGGTTTCCAATTGTGTTCAACCATGACCAATGGTAAGATACTGTACATGAATTTCAGATAGACTGATAATTAGTATCTAAATAATTCTGAAATGTCTGTCTGCTTTTTGCAAACAGATACTGGCGACCAGTCATGGCATGTGTTGCTATCTACATCTTGGATTTGATGCTTACCTCCCTTTATGTTGAAACTATACTAAAAAGTTACCAATCCCAGATGTGTCACACTCAACTTTATATGCTCTGCCCAATTAAGAAATCACAATCACTGTTTTGAGTGACTCCATTAATATGCCGTGTGTTGTGGGAGTCCAGAATTGGACTCAAAGTAATAAGGGCTTTATAACAATTGTACACCCCAAATCAGCATGCCACAATTTTAAATATGCTAGTGGATTTGAAGCATTTTTAGGGAGCCCCAACATTTGCTTTAACATTTATTTTCAGCTTTCACCAGTTTATCACATGATTCATGGCCCCATAGTTATGCACCATATATTTCACCAGTGACAGCCTGCTTATTGTACACTTTCATAATAGAGGTTACTTATCGATTCCCAATAGTGTGGCCAAATCTTGCCATCACTTCTGCTGCACTAGACAGTTTCTGTCTTTGCAAGCACCAGTTACCAACATTATTCAAACTAAGCCGCAGATAACCAAATTGCTTAGCTTTTTCACATTCAGAGCTAGTTTCTCATTTTGAATGTATTAATTCTTTGGTCAGACAACCATTAATTTAATATTTATTACATTAATCGTAATACACTTCCAATACTACATTAAGATTCTGCTTCTAGAAATAGACGTTTTAGGAGTGTTGTAACCGTTGATTTACACATCTTAGAAAATTCACTTGGAAGGTGATCTAGCCCTGGATTTTTGTTTGTTGGTAAATTTGTTATGGCATCAATAATTTCCTCTTGAGTGATTGGGGATCCAAGACAAGCTTTGCAAGAATCAGTGAATATACGAAAATGTATGTGGTCATAGAAGAATGACATTTTTGTCAATGAATCTTGAGTGCTCTTATTATGTATAAAGGGATTTCTGAAACACAACAAATGTGTTGTTTATTTCTCTGGGGATAACATGTGTGGAGCCATTTTTCATTTTAATAATGGTATGCACATAACATGCTATTTCCAGTACAGTTGTACAGCTAGTAATTGGACCAACCTTTCTGCTCTTAGGGTTGTTGTTTTAGATAAAACAGCATTTGTTTAGCCAATTTTGTAAACATGTCATTGAGTTAACCTTGCTGAGTTTTTCTACTGATGTCTTAATAGGTGCCTTAATAAACTCCTGTGCCAATCTTTTTATGACTTACTCTGAGTGTTGTTGTGTCAAACCAATGCAGTTCATTATAGTAAAGGCTTCAGGAAGCATACAATCACAAATGCATGCCTTACCAGTCACCCAAAGAGTGCCTTCCTGCATGATCCCATGCTCATTTAAATTGAAATATGTCTTCATAGTATCAAGATTGATTACTGTGTGGTCCTAGAATATCAGGATTCAGACATAAGTTCAAACTAATAACAGCATTAGCTGTATTTGAATGAATCCTAAGAGCAACAACGTTGATGTATTCAACAGTGGTGCAAACAATAGAAAACAGACAATTTGCCCAATGTGGTCTTGTATCTAAAATGTTATGTGGCATAAATTAAGAGATTTTCCCAAGTAATATCTTCTTCACTCAAAAATAATTACAGGATTGTTCCTATGCACTCACATCACCTTTGCTTTGGGTGGTGTGGACGAAATAACTTCACTAGACAACCCAAACAGCAATTATTTACTTCTCACATTCCCTCAGAAATATCTACATGCATGTAATGTAGTTTCCCAAGCCTGCATATAGGCACAGTAGTCTCAAAAGATTAAAAAAACATTTGACGACAAGTGATATCTATGTGCTTGCTTTTGTGTTCTACTATGTGGAATTCATAAGCACGCCTTGTCAAGGACAATACATCTTGCACTCAGAAATATATCTAAAGAGTTTAGATAAGGGCATTCTAAATCGGAAATCTGGATCTATCCCTCGCTGCACCATCTTGCAAGATATCATCAGATGTCTAAGTCTAAAACAGTCTATGATATATGAAGAGGCTACTGGTTGCACCTATGCACCGAGAATTTGACTTGCATTTGATTAATTAAAACAGAATCTGCTCCATCTAACTTTTCTTGTTGTCTGCTCATGAACTAATTAATGGTCACGTGTTTTGGGGTGTAGGTTCATAAATCTCTTTAGAAAATACAGCAGATTTGTATAGACAAACAAAAAGGACATTTATTTGTGTTTTTCTGATTAGCAATGGTTTGTTAGTAATGTCCCAAAAATGTATTCATAGAGGAATCCAATTTGACCGCCAAGTTCCCCACTGTATTAATTCACACTGCAGACTTGTCAGGTTTCACCAAACATGTCCCAGCATTTGGGATCCCCACATTCAGAATATTTCTAATCTCAACATTTCATCACAGCTTCAGGCAGTAGCGTGACTCCGGAAATAAAAAGCAGGTTTACCAGCAAGGAATTTTAGTTTTGCTTTACCCCACTTCGGTCACTGGCTTTGCCTTAAACTGGTCCTCAACCACAGCTATAAGTTCACCAGCGGGTGTGTTTGGTCAAGAGCCTTCATATTTTAAAGTTTCCATTGTCGGTATTCCAATGCTAATGTCTCTTCACAGAGATCCATATAGGTAAACAAATCAGGTAGACAAATGAATCATGTTAGCATTTTACCTGTGCATCATCAGCCTTCATTATCACAGAGCCTCTAGCTCTTAGTTGTGATGTTGATGTCAAACCATGGAACTACACATATTTTCTGTTTTTGATGGTAGATTGAGGCTTAATTATTGTTGGTGTGTATATTTTACATGAAGTTTCACCTGATATAAACTCAAGTGGCCATCTTGTAGGCTCCCAGGTGCATTGCCTGCAAAGGGAAATTCCCAAAATGAGGTTTGATGCCTGATTTCGCTGTCAAGCAACAAATCAACGGTGCAGTAATGGTGACTGATGATTACTTGTGTAGGTGGTTAACATTTGAGGGTGAAATATACGTTGATATGTGTTTGAAGTTAGGGGACGTGTGACATCTTTGGCGTGCAATGTGGTGAAGAATGTGGAGGCACACATAGCTGTGGATTGTAATTTGCAGGATAGCATTGTTTAAAGTGCAAGATAATGTGAGGGACTTGCAGGATTGGTAAGACCGCCAGGATACCAGCAAACTCTTAATGAGGCCCAATGGATGACAAAACACTGTTTACTACTGCACCCATTTGGACAAGAAGCTATTTCAGCTGTCAGTGGTGACATTTCCAAAATACAGGGAAAGGAGTAAGTATATTGTATGGATTGCATGATCTCATATGTTTGTACTAAAGAACATGCTTCTACCTTTTGGGAGCATGGACTTGTTTTGATGAATTTCTGTGCCACACAATACCTGGGTATATAAAGGCATTATTATGTATGCATACTTGATTATCCTTACATATTATAAGGCAGCAATAGCCGCCCTATACTTAAGGTGAGTCGGTCTCTATTGTTATCAAATAAAAAAGTTGTCAAGAAGACATGAACACATTGCTTTCCAAAATTGCGGCCTACTTCCCATTCATTTTCCCATATACAAAAAAGGTCTATATTTGCCGGACTGCACAGCCCAAACCATTGGATGCATCAGGACCAGGCCTGAAACAACATGGGCATGAAGCGTTTAAAAGAGGGTTATTCACTGCAGTAGTTCTTAAAATATTTGAAGGAGAAGGGGGTGTGCGCTTCTCAAAAATAGATAGCTATATCTCTAGTAAATTACAAAAACAGTTTTTTTTAAATGAAACGCCCGCCATCTTTTTTTTTTCAATGCGAGAGAAAGTTGCCGAGGATATCCAAACATGAAAAGCAGGGAAAAAGCAATTTGCAGGTCAAAATAATTGTAAATATGATTACTCGAGAGTTGACGGGGACTAGAGGTCACAAAGTGACATTTTGGAGTTGGAGGGGGTCTAGGGACTTAGTTTGCAACACAAAGCTTGCCTGTAACCTCGCCCATGACCTTGAATAGCCAACATCTCAAATCAAACTGCGTCACAGAAACAGCATGTGTTGTGGGTGGAAAGGGTGAGGGCAGGGGAGTTGAGGAGGCCTTCTGGGAAGTGGGGGGAGATGGCACAGATGATGGGGCACTTGTTGAGGCTCAGGATGGACAAGAAGACATTTATTTCCCATCAGTTTTTCCGATATTCACGGCTATAATAAACTACAGATAACCACAGCTATCTGTAGGTCATATATAAAATGACTACAGATGGCAGTGGTTATCTGTAGTTCTGTTCCCCGTGGCTATATAAAAAAGTAAAAACAAATGTTTAAAGTCATTTTGACTGGTACAGTGACGTGGAGTGATAAACCACTGGCCCCACAATAGGCATCTGGGACTCCCATGCAGGCAATAACCAGGATTCACTCCACTTAGCTTCAAAGCCAGGTAGCAGGTGGCACCCTCAGGTCATGTTGCATAACAAATCAGCACAAGTTAAACGACCACACACAGCAAAGTGGCTTGAGGGGGCAGGCACCTTAATTGCTTTGGAGCTAAGCAGGGTCAGTTCTGGATACTACATGGATGGGAGACAGTCCACAGTTCTGGATGCTATGTGTTTTCTTAGTTTTAACCATCCAATAACAAACTAAAAAAACACACAGCATCCACATTATAATTTTTTTATTTAAATGTACTGTTAGTCTTTGAAAGTATTGTACTTAGAGACCATTATTTTGCCTTTTGCTGAATTGCATTCTGGTATTTGTAGTTTCCCAGTTAACATGGGCGGAATAATGCCACAATTGTCCATGTTTTGCCTAACATAGTTTGATAATTATTTATATATTTGAGTGACACTATGGTATGTGTACTTATCAAGTTATCTTTATAAAGCAGAGTATTGTTGAAAGCCAGACATGTGGGTGAGGAGGGGAAATGAGAGTGCAAGTATGTGGCAAGAGAGTTTGTAAACCTGGACACTGATGCAGTTACTTGGCCCTGATTGTGGCTGATTTTCAGGGCACAAATAAAGGACACATGTGGGTGGACAGCACAACTTTTTTTCAGAGGGCGAGCACAACCCATTGTTTTTTTTTAGGTTGCCATGCTGCTCAAGTATTTGACTACCAGGCTTTTATTCATGTTGTCATGTTCACAGTGCACACCCTTATGCACAAGACCACAAACACTTGTTTCATATTGGGATTTTGTTTTCCTGGGACAATTTCATGACAGATTGCTGGGTTTAGGAGGTGAGCACCTTTAATATTTTTCCAGCATATTTATTGGAACATTTCCTCCCTCAGATTATTTTTCTGGTGCTCATTACTTTTTTAAAAGTCCAATGCTAATTTGTCTTGCGCACTTTCTTCTAAGGGGAAGGTCAAATGTACTACATTTGTATATTTCACTTTAAGATATATGTTCACTTACCATGCGTACATTTGTGGGTGCTAGCTTTTGATTTTTGCTATGGGGCAAAAGTACCTGGGCATATGTTATTCTTGCACCTGGTAATTTTTTTCCCCATTTCCGTTCTGCTTAAGACCGACCATAAAACAAGGAGCTTGTAGCATGCTGCTTAACCAAAGTATATTCTCAACAAGCATTGCCTAAAAACATTGTGAGTTCTCAAAGCCTTCAATCTTTTATACGTAACAATACCACTGTCAAAACAGGTCAAAATCAGTTTGTGACTGATGACCGTCTTTGTGTGATGGGTTGAAAATATAGAGCGGCCATTGTTTTGGTAGTGTTCAGGTATACCCACCGGCCATGGCCAAATACCATTGCTAGTGTTTACAAATGGACAGTGGGCAGGGGCAAAAGCTGTGGACATTGACCATGGCTAATGGTCTGGTAGTGTTCTAAAAAATATGGAATAACAAAAACCCTGAAATTCAAGGAAAACATTTTTAGTTGCAGGGACATTAAGGTGAGCAATGCATTGTAACAAAATCTTTTAAAGTCAAAGAAAAAGCTTTAGTTGCAGGAACGTTTAGGTGAGAAGTAAATGCAACAAATTCCTGAAATTTAGCTAAAGCCATTATAACTGTGTGCCCCCTGTTGTGCAGCTTATGACCACAATTATGACATCACAGTTGACATCACTGATAACAGCAGTGGTGATACCAATAATGACATCATCTATGACATATACAGTAGTCAATGTATTAAAACATTGGATACTATTTAAAGATCACTTTTGCTTCGTAAAATATGTGTTTTATTTTAATTTTAACATTTTAATCACTTACAAAAACATACAGAAAGAAATATACATCTATGCACTTGTTTTCAAACAAATGTTGAATTTTAAAACTTAATTTTATTATATTTAGAGTACTAGTAACTTTTTTAATACCTATGTATGCACATTCTTTAAATAAATAGTTGTTCCTTGTTTTAAAGCACTTCTCATGTCATTTAGAAAATGATACATGTACAAATCTTTCTTACAATAAAACATTTCAATATTTACATATGTTTATTTGAAAACATAATTAGGGTTCAACATGTGTTGCTTTCTATTTATTTCTACTAATTTTGTTTCTAAATTATAGTATAGTGAAAATGTCTTAGTTATAACTTGCAGAAACGGCAACATTCTAAGCAGTGTGCTATTTATAATTCACATATCATTTTTTACCAATGTGCTACAAAGGAAAGCTTCACAAGACGTGATATGATACATGAGAAGCTGTTTATTGTTTTAAACAATGTACAAATTGTTATGAACTATTCTAAAATGCTAATATCACATTTATAATAACATATGGGTGGTTTAAATATGGAAAAATATGTAGAGTGATCTTATGTCTGTTGCCATTAGTTTAATAATCATCTTATTAAAAGCTCATATTAAAAACTCATATATTACACTATTAGTGATGTCACCTGTGATGTCATCAGTGATGTCATCTGTGATGTCATCATTGTGGTCATAGGCTGTGCAACAAGGGGCATGAAGTTAAGGTGGCTGTAACGGAATTTCAGGGGTTTTGTTGCATTAAGTTCTCACCTTAATGTCCCTGCAACTAAAGGTGTCCTTGAACATATGTATATATGAACATCTGAAGTGGTTAGGAGGATTAAGAACAGGCAGAACAATTGTTTTCTTACTGAGTGAGTTGTGTATATGGTACTTGAACATTTATTTAGAACCCAGTCACAGAAATGAATTGCTTTCAACGCTGTAAAAAATGCATGCCATATCTGGAGTATTGGTTAGACTGGATAAGTTCCCCTGGACCGAAGTACAGGTCCACCTTCCTCAAATAGATGTGGTCTGAGTAGATAATGCCAGGGGTAAATTTGCTGACCAGTTAACCTATTGAAGTTTTCAATTAATTTAATCTAAAATGTGCATCTACCTTTTAAGTATGTTTAAAGCCTCTTCTGATTGAAATGTGGCTGTCCTGTGCAAGTCCAATCTGTGTCGCGAAGGGCGTGGGCGTCCATGTCTCAGCAATACCAAGAATAATTCAGACCCTCCAGCTTACAGCGATTTTGTGATCCCACAAAATGCTGCAATAACAGCTTTTGTTTTCTTAAAATAGCGCAAAAACACCTGAAAAAACTGCTGTTTAAAATAAAGACCATTTAAAAAAAAGAAAAAAACACAATGAGCTAGGGCCATAGCCACAATGGGCCAGGTTCTAAAAACGTTTTGGACACAAGAAATACAATGCGTAAGCACATCTTGTCACTTGCACCAAAAAAAGAGCAGAGCAATCCACAAAGGACATCTCAATGGGCGCATTTTACATGCACCCATTCAGAAGGCCTTTTTCACCACCTTTGTGCAAATCAGGGCATTTCGGGAAATTTAAAAGCGCATCCCAAATTTACAAACAAGATGCACTTTTAAAAGTGCAGAAATCGAAGGCATTTTCTGTAGGAGTGTAGCCAAATTCAGCTTCGAGTAAGTATTTGGTCAAAATCCAGCTGAAAACCAGCTATTCGGTTTTTCGCTGAATACTTACTTGAATCATTACTCAAAGCCAAAGTTACTCCCCTAGTTTACAACCACATAATCCATCCGATATATAACGAGTCTGCCGCCTGAGCCGCACTCAAGCTTCCCAAGCGCAGAGATGCAGTCCACATCCTATATTTCACCTTCTACTGCCTTTCTCTCTGCATTGCTGTGGAGCGCTTGTTCCAAACCCGTTGGAAAGAAGGTGACATGAGTTGTAAAGCCACCCTTCCTCCTCAAGGAGTCAGCCAGGGGGAGAGGCAGCAGCTATCCAGCTGCATATCTCCTGTTTCAGAAAAGGCCAGTGCTTGCTGCGGGAGCCCAGGCGGCATCACCAATCAGGAGCCGAGGGTCGGAAGAGCAGGGCACACAGGCCCGAGCCTACACCAGGATTAAGAAAGCTTTCAGCAGTTTAAAGAGCTTCAACGCAGCTGGAAACAGCGGTCCAGCTTTGCAAAGCCTGTTGGTGTCAGAGGAGATGATCCACATTTGCATTTAAAAACCACAGGAGGGCCGTTAAGCAGGCTGCGGTGCAGAGCCCGGCAGCGGCCAGCACCACTAACTTGTTACAACATCACCTCCACATGTTTCATGCATGGGAAGGTAGGCCACGTATTTCTCGAAATGAGCTGCTCTAAAAAGATCACAGTCTGCCTCAGAAGGAGATCACAAGGTCCAAGATCTTGCAGGAGGGACATTTTTATGGTTCTGGTGCAATAGTCAATTTTTTAACACATCTCACCAGTTGTGAAAATCCAGGAAAATCAACAAGGACATCGACTGCGTACAAGTGTGAGCATTTGCTCAAATGTGAGAGACTTCATGCCTGTCACTCACTCCAAAAGTGCAACCTTGACTTTCTGCACGTTCTAATTTATTGCAGGAAGTGCAAGGCTCTGGCTGCTATACTTTTGCAGGGAGACACCAGCACACTCACTCATGAAATGCAAATGAACAGTTTTTACCCTTCTGTGACCCCTCACGTTACCTTTCGGTAACACTGCTTAAATGGTCACCTGACAAAAGCAGTAAGACGTGGAACTAATCATTCACAATGTTGTATAATTGTACGTGCAGCATAATCACTTTGATGTCAGTCTAGGATGTCCCCATTGCATATCGCAACTTATTCTACCATCAAATTGCGGGTTTATGTGTCCAATCAATTACCTAACGTGCAGTGTTTCTGGTAGAAGCACTATTTCCCAGTTTGTAAATAAATTCCATGATATGTGTGTGCTATGTTCTTCAACCATGCAAGCCAATGACAGTAGACAGGTGCGAGAGATGTTGCCCTCACTCCTAGTAAGTGGGGGGAAATGTTTACACCACTTGACAAGCTACTACATCAGCACGGCGTCCCAGCCAATTAACTCTGTCTGAGAGTTTCACCCCAGCCGCCAGGCGCAGGCAGGGGCTGCGGTCATGCAAATCTCCTCAAGGTGCCTGGCTGAAGAAGAAACATGCTTTCTTGCAGTTCTTTGTATCTGTTATTCACAGCACTGAAAGCAGTGCTGTCTCCCTCCTCCTCTCTCCACCACCCGCAGTGGCCACATGTCTCCTTCAGGGCCCACCCTGCAGAACAAAAGGAGAGACATACATGCAGCTTTTCACTAAGTGGGCTTCACCTTTTACTTGATGGAGCTTGGATTAATTTGGAATTACTTTTATAGAAACCGGAAGTCCACGAGACCTATGGACCACGTGGCTGCCAATGAAAACTCGTCAACATTTGCACCGATCAGACAGCTTTTGGCGTGGCTTCCGAAAACTTCCTCGAAACACCAAAAGAAATAGCAACAAATTCCATCCGCTAAGCGGGGGATAGACTCAAAAGATGGACCAAGTCAAAATACACCAACAAAGGACCCAGATTGTCAAGACCACACACTTAAAATGATCTCTTGGAATACAAGAGGTTTCGCCCATCTCACAAAACCTGGACAAGTTAACCTAGGGGACTTTGACATTATTACCCTTCAAGAAACATGGTTACTTGATCCCCCAACAATAGATGGCTTCTCAGTTGCTACTTCTCCAGCAAAAAAAGGGCGTTTGGGCCGTCCATCAGCCGGCCTTCTAGTAGCAGTCCGATCGGGCTCGGGGCTATCGATCCAGAAGACGATTGCCGCAACTCAATCTCAATTAGTAGTACAACTAAAGTGGGCCCGACTAGCTGAAAACAGTCAATCGTTGATTTCCTCTCCGATTACGATAATCACTACTTACTGGAATCCTCAAGTCATTTCAGATAAAATTTTCTTAGCGACTATTGAAAAAGAGATTGATGGGATCATGACCACCCAGGAAAATCCACTTATAATTCTAAGTGGTGACCTTAATGCTAAATGCCTTACGGGTCAACCAAGAGGTCCTGAGCTGCGCCAAGTAACCCAGATTGAGTCACGGGGAAAACAATGGCAATCGCTCTAGAATTCTAGAAACGTTTTTAACATCGCCCACTCTCTCCCCCAGGCTGTTCCCATTCCAACTTGGGAAAGAGGTTCGCAAGAAGGAACGATTGATTACATATTTGTATCAGAGGATATGTTAAATCGAATTACATCATTAGAGGTTGTAAGGACGGAAGCAAGCGATCATAACATTCTGAAAATCTCTTGGCCGACAACAGTTAGAAAAAGAACCCAAATGATGGAGAAAACCGAATCTACCAACCAAGGAAACCGTCTCAGGCTTACATCAGAGAGAACCAAGGAACTGGCCAAAAATTACTCGACGCATTGTTCTCGGGGAAACAGGGAGAAATTAAACCCTACTGATTACCAGCCACTTTTGGTTCCGTACCTGATACCAAGGAAATGTAATCATAAAGCAACTCAAAAACCTTTACACATCTACGACACTGAGTTTGTCCTGAAACGGCGTACTTTGCGAAAGCTGAAAAAGCAGGCGGCTATTTCTGTGTCACCGGGTCTAAGAGACCTCTACCTAAAGGAACACAAGTCATATAAATCCTGGCTCAGACAACAAAGAATCCTCTTGTACCAGCGCGATTCTGAAGAAATGCTCCGAAAGATGGCCTCTAATAACTCTGGTGCTTTCTGGCAGCTAATAAAGAACACAGAAGAGGGAGTACGTGAAAAAGGATCAAACAATGTCTCAGAAGAAGCATGGAAATCACACTTTTCCACGATTTTCCAACTTCCAAGGAATCAAGCACTGGCTGCAGTGCAGGACTCGATATTTTCCACCTGGGAAGACTACTCAACCGAGGAAGACATAGTTTCGGCCATTAAGCGCCTTAAATCTTCTAGGGCACCGGGCCCCGACGGAATCACAAATATAGATTTAAAGAACCACCCGGTGGAGTGGGCTAACTTCATTGGACAAGTATTCAAGAATTTCAGCACCACAAGATCCATTCCGTATTCATGGCGCACAGCAGTGAATGCACCTATCTATAAAAAAGGAGACAAAAACGAGCCTGGTAATTATCGTCCCATTGCCCTTTTGGACACCATTGGAAAAATCTACGGGTCATTTCTCCTAAAAAGTTTCCAATCCTGGGCCAAATCAGCTCCGTGTCGAGAGCCTTTTCAAACAGGGTTCATGAAAAATTCAGGGACTACAGCCAACATTATGCTGTTACGTGTCATAAAGGCTGTATTTTCATATAAGCCCGGGAAAGTACATCTGGCATTTATCGATCTGAGTCAAGCTTTTGACCAAATAGACAGATCTTTTCTGTGGTCCAAGTTAGAAAAATGGAACTGTCCAAACAAAATCCTTGATCCAATCAAGGCTTTCCATGACAAGACTTCAATCAGGATCAAATTGGACCAAGCGGGAAACTTGTCTGAAGAAATCCAGACGCTTAGAGGGGTTAAGCAGGGCTGCCCATTGGCTCCGGCCCTGTTCATCTCCTTCCTTGGAGACCTAAAATACAATTCCAGCGAGTTAAGATCATTGCCTCCAAAAGTTGGTAAGACTCCTGTAACTAGGTTGTTATACGCTGACGACATCATCCTCGTCAACCAGACCCCAATTGGTCTTCAGAGGCAGCTCGACAACCTAGCAAAATACATCTCAAGTAACAACCTCGAGATAAACAAAGAGAAAAGCAAAATCCTGACCCTCGGAAAGCTGCAGGAAAAGAACGCAAAAAACTTCAGATGGCGAATTGAAGACTCAACAATTGAAGTGGCGAAGTTCTTTAAATATCTGGGGATGATGATGGACAATTCAAAATCGGAAATCGCGATGCAAAACTATCTATGGGACAAAATTCACAAATTGACAACTCAGGCTAAAATAATTTACCGAAAATATGGACGATTTTCGCTCCTACAAGCCATAATATTTTACAAGAGCAAAGTAGTCCCGAGTTTGACTTATGGTTGTGAGGCAATGCCTGCGATCCCCTCTGCTATCTGGCCAAAATTGGAAGCCTATTTCTGGAGGAAAGTTCTTCTGCTCCCAAATTCGACTCCAATCTCGATTATCAGAAGAGAACTGTGAACTCTTTCCTTGAAAGCGGTCATCGAGGCAGGCGAAATAGCCTTTTTCAGGAAAATAATAATGCAAGACTCTCCACCTGTTTACAAGATAATCAATGAGGAAATTATGGAGCAAACTTCTTTCCTCTTGGGCAAATAAACAACGCACTCACCTGGTCATCAGTGGATGTTCTGAAGACGACTTGATGCAAAATCCCATGAAAGTTAAACAGAAAATGGCGCTGCTGGATTGGATAGAGACTCTCACATTGGCAGGCAATAACAAACTGCTCGCCCATCTGAATTTTCACCCCAAAAAACTACACTCTACCTCGGAAGTCCTGAAACGATTCCCGGACAAGGGTCTAAGATCTATCTTCCTGAGAAGTCGCTTAAATCTGCTTCCAACAAACGAAATCAGGGCCATTAGAGGGCAATCACAAACCAATTTTTGCCGCCTCTGTGAAACCGACTCAGAGCTGGAATCGATAAAACATCTTTTGATGCATTGCCCCAAAACTGAAAAATGGAGAAGAGCATACCCGAGTACCCTGATAAACTCAAACCTCTTGAATGAAGAAGTCGTCTGGTGGAATTGACTTCTGAGCGGTTCCAGAACGACATGGTCTATTGCAACCACAAAAATCTTAAAAGCAGCTTGAGAGGCATGTTCCCTTGGATCTAAAGAATTCGATTAACTAGGTTCTTGATAAACAAGGTTTTGAACCTGACCTGAACGTCAACACCGAACTGTAAAAGGGAACTCTCTACAAACTTTTAATTTTTCTTCCTCCAACTTTTTCTTTCTTTTCTTCTTTTTGCAAAATCATTGATTTGATAAAAGCGAAATAATAAAAAAAAAAAATACTTTTCAAAGTTGTTTTTTTTTGTTATTGGCAGGGCCTATTCTAATATGTAAATGTTTAATTAATTTGGGTTAAGATGACTCCTTTTGTGTGTCAGTGACTTGCTAGAACCAGAAGGCTAAAGATGGACAGGCCCAAAAGGAACATTGGAAAGTACAAGAACACACATCCCAGCCCCCCTCACAGTGATTGCATACATGCATACTATTCTTGTGGGCTAGTCTTACTTACTTCTGCCTCGAAGGACAACCAATGCCTATTATTGCACAAAATTACAAATTGTGCTGTTATTGAACAGTTTAAGTCTATTCCTTTCAAGGTTTATGCAAACATCTTCTGTAGACAACAAAGAAAAGAAATGCAATAAAGAATGGAGATACATATTTTAAAGGTTGTGTTTTAATTACAAAGTGGTTTTCTTGTCTACATACATTTATGTATTAATAATGCAACCATACAGTATTCAGTCAAATCCTTAACTCTACTATTCAGTAAACCTCTAAATTTCTGACCCGGTCATTCAATTATTATTTTTCTTTTTAATTGTGACAGCAGAGGTATGAACCGCTGATGTCTCACTTGTGTTTCTGTTCCTCAAATGGGATAGAAATGCATATTACATGGCCCTTCAGGGTGATATGCACTTGGAGCCTGTAGAACTTTGTCAGGGGAGCACCTCTGACATAAACGCATTCAAGGAGGCTGGCCAGTGCATCATTTGCGCTGCAGCTCAGCCCTGTGGAAATGTGCAGGTCACCTCTGAGAATAAGGTGACCTGCTCATTTCCAAAAATGGGTAATCTAAAAATAGCATATCCCCTGTTCTATTTTTAGATGCCACATTGTTTAAGGATCGGGCCAAAATCGACATTTTAAAAAAATGAAAAAATTGTCACAATATGAGAGGGAAAGGAGAGAGAGGGGTAGTGATCGGTGAGATGTGGAGAGCAGATTGGGAGAAGGGAGAAAGGATGAGGGAAGAGTGCAATAGAATGTGAGAAATGATGCAAGATGCAGAGTAACATGAAAGAATGAAGGACTATATACTAGAGGAGGAATTGAGGAGCCTAAGATGTCAGTTGGACGTATGATCTGGCATGTGGCAGGGACTGAGGAGTGCAAATTGTGCCTTTGCAGTGTTTGTGACAGACCACGTAAGTATGTGTATGACAGAGTGAGGGGTTCGGGAATGTAAATTGTGATGGGGAATTGGTGAGACGTGCAAATTGTGTTGGTGAGAGAGGCATGTCGGCGTTTGGGGGATCGGAGAACACAGAAGGGGAATATTTTCAGCATTACAACTGCTAGTGTTCAATACCGTTAAAAATAAGAAATAGACATGCACATTAAACCAAAAACATAGCCAAAACAAACACAATTCTGCCAAGCCAGAGTCATCTGGGACTCTTCCTATTACACTGATACACTGCCTCGTTCCTGCAATGTGTCAATCCAATATGCGCCAGTCAATAAAAAATATGCTGCATAAATGGCACCATAAATAAAGGTTTGCGCTGCAAAATGTGCCATTTCATGCCGCAAAATGTGCCATTTCATTCAGCAATATCCTAGAGGGTATGATAATTGGAGGTGCTGCTGCAGGGTAGCCACTTTTTGGGACATGCTCAAGAGGTTGTTTTGCTTGTGGTGCATAGCAGAATCCTATTCAGCTCAGATGATCTGAACAAATCCCATGTAACATTACTACTATTTGCTTGGTTGGGGCCAACTTTAATGCAACAAGTATAGCAAACAAATGTCAAAAAGCATTTTTAAAAAAATGTTTTCAACCATAAGATTTAACACCTTTCTGTTTGATACCGTTAGGGAAGTATTTCTATTCAGAAATGATTTCGACAACATATTTTGCAATCTAATGTATTTTGGAGAGAGCATTGCTGCCAGAAAGGATTTGAATGAGGGTGCTGTAAACAGGGGGGAATAGGTGGGGGTTGTTATGACAGACAAGTGAAATCTTAGCAGAGCCCTAAAATGGGATGAAGCTTATTCAAAAGCTTTTGCACTTTCACGTCGATCATTTTGTTGCAAAACCTGGTTCCACGTGTTTTCACCAGACCAACTTTACACATTTGCATTTGAAACCCGCAGATTTCACTGGTCATTTTTGCATTGTTTTTTTTTCTTCATTTTTTTATACATGGGAGGGTTCCATCCTTCCTCCCATCTAACCCACCCGCACCACCTCACCTCACCGACCATCTCCCAACCACCTACCTCAAACACACAACACATACATATTTAAAATGATTACGGTGAAAACTGCATGTTTAAAATGCAACGTGCAAAGTGGCTGTGGAGAAAATATGCAATAAGGCAAAGGCTATCTAGCTTTAAGTCTGCATAACTGATTTGCACCTGCGTGACTGCATGTGACAAATGCTGTTCATACTGTATGCAAATCAATGTAATTTCACCTGAAATCAAAAGGCTTTATTGTATGTTTCATATTGTCATTCCATATGATCGCAAGTACACACTGTGGTCCTAATTAACTGATCACCCCCCTCTGAAATTTCCAGTTAAAAGGTGTGTGTAAAGATGTTCCCATAGACTAGTGTGCACAGGGGAAACCGGCGAGATTCACATTTTGTGTACACGCTGCTTTCGTCGATATGTGCCTAATTCACAGAACGTTTACAGTTGTACAAAAAAACTTTGCACGGCAAAAAGACACTTTGCACTGTTCCATGAATCAGGGTGTTTGTAGGCAGTGCGAGTCACTTTGCACCAGTGAAAAGTCACTTTGCACCGTGCAAAAAATTCCATGAATCAGGCCCCAAGACTTTTTATAATGCAGTACGAACAATAATGGGAATGAAAAAGCAGCATTTCGCTTTCTAGGAATTAATTAACTTGTCGAATTGGTATTCCAGGCAAACACTAAACGTTCTTCCTTAATCATGGGAATTGGACCATTTGTTCTTCGTGTTGGAAGGAATCCAAACCCCTCGAGCATCGCAATGTCACGACCAATTAAAAACAAAGTATTCCCAGCTGGGAGGATCTGTGTACAGTTAATGTTTTTCCACATCCAGCAAATCCTTCAGAGGTCTTTCAAAATGCATACTGGCATTTATGAAATGTGACGTATTAAAATGAATTCTGATAGGTTCTCTGAAGCCCTCTTGACTCGTCATGTGAGACGCCGCGGATCTAAGCCTAGTGAACATCTCTGATTTCCACTGGGAAATGATGACAGATTACCACTGAGAAGGATGTTTATATTCACATGGCTGATTTTGCATTCTGTTACTATTGGCATTAGCGCATAGTTCGATAGCCAAAATTGCAAAATCCCCCAAAAAAAAGATTTATTCCAGAAGAAGACTTTCCACTGGCTGTGGCCCCTTTTATACTGCCAAAATGTTAATAGGCCGTGCCAAAGAACAGAACCGCACGTCACTCCAGGAGGATTTCTATTTTGAATGGGTTCCACTGGATTGTCTATGACTTATTCACTGTAGGAGAGAGGGATTTATTAAAGCATAAAAAAATAAGTTGTACTGTGCGCCATGTTTGACTTATCAGAACATTGTGCCTCCTCTAATCCCAAGAGAATCAAGTGGAGCAGATGCCACCAAAGTTTATAAAAACCTGTTGCAACAGTATCTAGGACTCCCAGGTAGAAACCTGTAGCATGTTTGGATGCTTGCATTGTTCTTCCAGCGGTATCTAGTACTCCCAGGTAGAAACTTGTAACATGTTTGGATGCTTGCATTGTTCTTCCAGCGGTATCCAGGACTCCCAGGTAGAAACCTGTAGCATGTTTGGATACTTGTATTGTTCTTCCAGCGGTATCCAGGACTCCCAGATAGAAACCTGTAGCATGTTTAGATGCTTGCATTGTTCTTCCAGCAGTATCCAGGACTCCCAGGTAGAAACATGTAGCATGTTTGGATGCTTGCATTGTTCTTCCAGCGGTATCTAGGACTCCCATGTAGAAACCTGTAGCATGTTTGGATGCTTGCATTGTTCTTCCCGCGTTATCTAGGACTCCCAGCTCAACTGCTGGGCGTAGGGAGCAGGTGCAGTGCTCCCTCAGACAGGAGGACACAGGCCCCGCCCTTCTGATGGGGTCCATTTGTGGACTCCCACATACTGTGGGCCTCACAGGACCTGAGCTTGCCACAGTAAAATGGATACACTTTTAAACCAGTTCATACTGTAGATGAAAAGCTGCCAGATTTCATCCCAGCTCCACAAACTATGCCACATTGATCCAGAATGTATACCCGGCATACCCGGTGGCGTATAGGGTGCAGAGGATGAGCATGGGACGCTCCCAATGCTAATGCCTTCCCACCCCTCTGCTTACCGTTTGATACGGCCAGGTTTATGTAATTAATGGGCAGTAATTGACCACCCAGATGTACACCCGATCTACTGCCAGGCACTCCATTACTGATATTTCCACAATATGGTCCAGTGCTGTTAAGTGACTTCAATCAAGCAATCCCACTAAGTCAGCGCCTCGTCTGGGACGCCCAAGGGAAGCCCTTATTTATATATTTTTATGACAAGTTATACTCTGGATGATAAACCCTTGTATAACACCCCTCTCTATGAATCCCCCTGACCACATTGAGCCAAGAAGTAGGTTTGTTTTGCAATTTAAAAGATTTATTGGAAAAATTAAACAATATATATATATCACACTTTTATAATAAATTAATATTTGATAGCACACTTAGGCATATGACAGTGATCAACAATGGATGATGTTATACTAGCACACTGATTTAATTACTTAAGAGTTAGTATAGGGAGGATAAGGTAATTTATGGTTACAAAGAAAAACAATGATGGAAAGAATGCAGTACAGGAATAACTGATAGAGTTTCACAAGAGATAATATGTTCACTTTTCCCCTGGTGGCAATTCACTCCCCCCCTATACAATATAAGGAGATGGAAGTAAAGCACACAGTACTCAGGAATACAAACACAATGCAATACAAAGTTCCAGTTCCCCCCAGCGAGCTTAGAGGAAAACAGGTATGATTTTAAAGCAGGCAAATCCTTTTAAATGTGGTGGCAATGAAGTAAAATATGCTAAAAATGCTTTTAATTCCCTATAGGAGGTTCAGGAGGTGATAGCTATTTAAGATTAATTCAAGTCACACTTGCAATGCTCAATGAGGGATTAGCAAGTTGAAAACAAATTTTAGCAGTTCAAGCAAAAGCACCTATTTTGACAGGAGCTCATTTTTCAATTTGCAGCAATTGTGGCAGAAACTGTAAGGAGTAGCAAGTCGGTTTTAGGCTTGTTGGAAAGCTTAGAATCTTAGCTTTCAAATGAAAGTTAAATCTCGTTTATAGCACACGCGGTTCCAAAGATACGGATGATTTTGTGGAGATTGTTTTTCGAAATGAAAGTAAACTTCAGAATGACAAAATGATACTTTTCCAGCTTTGAAATGACAGAATGAACACACGATTCCTATGATGCAGTTCTGGACAGGTTAAAATGTTGGAATCAGATTATTTTAAACTAAGAGCTTAGTTCTGGCACAGTTCTAGCTGAGTACTCACACTATAAATTTGAAATAGGCCATAAAGGTCTGATCAGGTTTGGACTGGACTCCTGGTGGATGGTTCTGAAGTCACAGCTCTCTGGGTCAGCTCTGCTCTGCACTTCACAGCGGTCTGGTCTCTGGTTCTGGCAAAAGTTCTTGGCACTGCAGAGTGGTCTGGTCTCTTGTTCTGGAGATGGTCCTTCTGGATATTGTCTGGTCCGGCAAAATGTGTCGCAAGAAAGTGGAAAGTGAATGTCTCGCCTGTCCAAGCAGTCTCTTTTTATGTGTTTTGAAAGTGGGTGTGTGCATGGGCATAACTAAGCCTGCCCCTCACAACTTATCATTGGCCAAGCTCTCCTCTCTCCCTTGATTGGGGGAAGGAAATGGAGTGTCATCGTGATGAGGTAGTTTATGGGTCAGAGGATCCACCCCTGATCAATTTGCACACAAATCTATTCTTGATCCAAATACATATTTATCTACGTACAATTATTCTAATATTATATGTCCAGTTAAGATATTTTCTGTAGCACCAAACCATCCGATCCCTGTCTTTGTAAGATGTTGTGTCCACTTATGACAGAATTCTGCCCTTTTCATCCAGATAACGACCTCTAAACTTTTCCAGATTTTACACAAATGTGCACAAGGAATATGGGTATCAGATGATAAGGTGTCAGATTTTTAACATACATACGTTTGGAGTAACAACCTATTTTCCGCTATTATCCCCCAGAACATACCACAGAGTCCTAATACCTCTTAAAATGTGCACAGAAAAATCACAAGAATAATGATATTAATTATATAATTTTGACAAGTCCGTACTATGAATTATCCATCTTTGTAAAATTATGCTCTGGCCCAGAGCGGTGTGGTTTCCCAAAGCACATGGTGGAATTTCTGGTTTGTCCACTTCCTCCAACTCAAGTTGCTCACAGAGGCACTGCCCCTCCCCGTTTCTCTCAAGAGGAAGCCATTTACGCCCCCCCCCACCCTCTAATTTAACATTTGCCTGAGCCAAGGAAGGCTCATTGTTCTGTTTCCCTCCAGTCCTAGGTGCTCCTCCCCTGATTCAATCAGGGAGGTGTTATCTCCTTTTGGTGGGGGCAGCAGAAGGCAGCCAGGCCTGGAAATGCAGTGGCTGAGCAAGTTTCAACTCCTGTCGGGGGTAGTTGCCAAGCAGAATTCTATCTCTTCACGCCCGGCTTCAGCTAAATGTCACTTTTGTTCCAGTTTTCTTCATTCAAATCAAACTTACAATTTTTACACATGCAGCTAGAACGCTAATTCTAAGTTCAAAACTATGACCTTTAAACAGTTTCAACCTATGTGACACTCAAAGTAGGTCACTCATTTATTTTAAACATTTCGATTTTAGTGGCTTTCAGTCCAATTTAACTTCAGCTGCTGACATCCACAGCTCAGCCAGTTTCATTATGAACATTATTTAAGGCTCTTTCTTTTCCCAGATTGTGTATGCACACAAGACTTCATTCTGCCAAATGTCTGCTGGTGTTCAGTGAGATTTTTAAATATCTTGCAATGTTTAAAATAGGCATTTTAGCTTGCATTTCAGAGAAACAAAGGTGATTTCAAAGCGCTATTTGATCTAACAGGCACTGCTGTTTTTCCTTTGGCACCACGTTTCCCTCATGGCGCTGCCTGGCCCACCACGCTCGCACTGGTGGGTGGCAGGTTAGGCGACCATTATAGTGTGCGCACAAACTGCACGGTTTTCATGGATTCTGGCGCAATGTTGGCTTTTCCGCCATCTTGGATTTCCTAAGCCCACACACCAAATGTTGCAGCATAATAGTCCAAACGTGGGTCAGGACACCCAACAGTGCCTATTTTACTTTATTCCAAGAGAAGGACCAGTTCACTTTGAAATATAAGCAGCAATTTGCTGAGCTAATTTATAAAGGTTCTGTCTCATTAGTGTTCCCCTTTTTACACTTTTGGTTAGGGTAAATATAGATCAGGGTACCAGCAACCTTGGTTTACTTCTTGTCAGACAGCCAAATATGAGCTGAACCTGGCTGAGTTAAAAGCTGTTCTGTTCGCCTGTATCCGCTGCCACGAGATGATGCTTCCAATAGTCAACGTCTGATGCCAGGGAATGTAGGGCCTTGTAACCAGGGAATGGGACTCCTTTCTCCCCAATGCCTGTGGATTGGCCACACCAAGCAAACCTTAATGCAGCATCGCTGGTGCATTTTCTGTATGTTGACCCAGCCCATTGGATTTCCCCTCCTGTACAACTAGTGCCTGTCTTCGCCTACTCATGTGACATAACAATATTTTTCCATTTGACTCTAATGAATTCCATACTTGTTCAAACAAATACATACATCAACACCTGGTTAGCACTTTGTTCTCCTTCGACACTGGAATGACATATGTCTCATTTTGCGGACTACCTGGCCACAAAAACAACGTGGCTTCTTGTGTGCTCTCTATTGTGATGTATCACAATTAGAACAGCTTTTTCCACCACATTAGAATGCCTCAATTTCAAAAGTTCTATTCCCTCTAATTAACCAAGCAAGTATGCAGCCAGTGTTAGAATGTCAGATTTGAAGTGCATCTGGTGTTTCCAATGACTTGCCCTTATGTAGGGCGGACCACTACCTCTGTGCAAGTGTACATTACTCTTTAGGTGGGAAATCTCCCACCTTTGTTGAACACCATCATTTTACTCAAGTTGTGTGACAAATTCATAGTGCAATGCTTATTCACCAGCACTGGCAAAGTTTCAGGAGAGTGCAACCTTATGTGTTCTGTGGTGCATCCACTCCAGAAAGGTGCACTGATCTCCTACCACCTAAATGGGCAGCAAAGTTGAAATACTTGATTTGTTTACATTTGTGTATGGTATACAACTCTGCATTCATCGTTACAAGCATTGATAGTTTTCACTAAGCACTCTCTCTAATGCCGAGGTTCCGACACTTCATCAACTAATCAAGTTAGCATGATAACCCTAATTTTCTGCCCCAATAGGGTTAGCATCTTCTTCTCATAGTTAACGCCCCTGTGGCTACCGTGGCTCATACCTTGTGATCGGCATGTGTTAGGCTTTCCACTCAAATACCCCCAGCGCACCAGAAAAAGAAAAGAAAATGGCTACTATGCAACAGGATATGAAGTCCCTTCTCCCTTTCCATGGCAGCCATTGAAACGAGTAAAAAAAAGTAAACAAAGAAGATGGCTGCCATGGAACGGGAAAAGGGACTATATGTAGTGGAATGGTGTATGAATTCCCTTCTCCCATTCCATTGAGGCCACTCGCAGAAGGAACACAGAGAGAGACAGTGGCAACTTGAGCCTTGTCAGGCTGATTATCCCTCAGTAGAGTACTAGTTTTAGATGGTCACACATTACTTTCCCTAGAAATGGTCCATAATGGCACATGCCCCCTTATTTTGAATGCAAGACTTGTATACATCGGTCATTGCCCCTTACCAAGGAGATACCTGATTTATGCAGTGGGGTCTCAAAACTAGGACCAAACCTCCAATGGCCTGTACACAATGCTATGCACAATGATGAGGTCACTGAATGTGCAGAAGATAGTCAATAGCAGCACATTGCACACCATCTTTCTGGGGCAATTTTGGCCTGGACACATTGCTTAATGTAATGATGCGATTGATGCTTGTGTAAAAACAGTGCAATGCACTCAATTTTGCAACATTGCCCCATCTGTAACACTAGCCTGGCATGCGCTTGTGATTAATTATTTACTACCAACTTTTATTGGCAAAGAAACTACTCCTGAACAACAGGGAAATCCTATGCGTTACACATTTTTGCATTTCAAGAATTTGCATATTTATATCTGCTGTTTGTCTCAAGACTGATACGTGTTGCGTGAAACATTCCTTTCCCCTCTATCTCACTAAATGCGGGGGCAGGCTAGAAGCAGCTGTATTTTAACATTGCCGTTAAAATCAGGTATTTATACAACAAGACGACGCAGGGAAAAGACCCGATGGGAAGAATGAAATTGTGTGTGAAAACCGCAGTGCATATCTGCTCTGCCAGGATCAATATTTTTATTTCAAGATAGTTAAAAAACATGATGTACTGGAAGGCAAAGATGTTCTCTCCACAGGGAAATACTTGAGCTCTCTTGTATTTTCCACAGACTGTGTAGTCCTGTAAAGACTGAATAGAAACCATATGGCCTGATGCACTACATACATAATAACAGTACATGTGGCGTAACAGAGCAGCCTCTTTAAGATATGACCAAACTAGGTGGTTGTGTTGCCGCCATCATGCATAATGCTGTCTCCTCCCTAACCGTCTGCTTTTTCAACAATGAAGAACACATGCTCAAGTGTACATTCCCGGACTACATCTTAATTAAATGCGCCGATATAGGCAGTTCATGCATTGCATATAGCACCAGTGTGAGGCAAATCACATCTTTAGCTTTTCTAGATGCTAAATCACATTGATAGATTGTTTTAGATGTGTTCTGGAAATGAATAAACACGACATCACAGAATAAAATTAATCAGCACTTAATTTAATCAGATCACTGAATGACAGGCTATACAACTGGACAGTAATGACTATTTACAGCTATGAAACAGCAGATAATGTCACAGCAAACAACATATAATTACTATTATCATCGTCCGTATTACTATTAATTATATTATTAAATATTACTTTGGCATGTTGTCATAAAGTCCTACACACTATAAAAACAATGCATTTGCACCCGGCTTTGTAGTATTTTAGTAATAAACTATATACACATTATAGTATCTTCACATCTAAATTTTCTGTCAAAGTATGAACTATGCTGACTGAATTCAGTAGAACTTTTCAATTTCTAGTTGCTAGAAGCTTAAAATAAATGCGTTGTTGTATATAACAGCAATTCGTTGAAATGGAGAGCACACTCATTTGAACTGTGAGCATTGACTTTGCCTAAATAATTCAGATAAATATAGGCAGAGAAAATCCAAATAATATTTCAGAAATAAACCACCATCAAATAGAGTGTTCAAAGTTCACATATTAATTTTGCAGATCTATTCCCCTTAGAAGTCAGGAGACCTGCTGAGCTGATCTAAGAAAATTGGCATCCCTCGGAGCAAGCGTACATTGAAATTGCTTTGCCTTGAAACATTATATGTTTGTGCTATTGTAGATATGATGGTTTCCTCGGTTACCATGCAACACAGGCTCAGATTGAGTCTGTTTTTTTTTTCTCACAAATTCACATCCGGGGATAACAAAATGCCCAGCACACGCTTTGCAGCGTGTATTTTCAGTTTCAGATTATTCAGACCACAGATCAACTTGAAAACGGACAGTTTACAGAAATTGTGGTCAGAAAAAGTGAAGGCAATTATGCAGGTCGCCGATGTTTCCATGGAAAGTCTACAAGAACATCCTCAATATGCAAAGAAAAAAATGAGACATTGGCTATGGATTGAGAATTTGGAAAAATACTACGAATGAAAAACTGCCCTGGATTTGAGGCCGATGATGAACAAATTAGACAAACTGCCAAAATATTTGTGTAAATTTCCATCAAGACGTCATAGAGATGGCTTTTTACGTCTAAGAACAAATACATATAAGACCAGGCAAATGTGTTTCATCCGGCACATTGATAATGTAACGGATCCCTTATGTAGGTTTTGCGCCATCCTTCCTGAAACGCTAAAACACTTACTGATCGAATGTCAACTGCTCAAAGATTTAAGATCTGTACATCTACATAAATTTGCTCCCCTCACTGACTTGTGGTTACGAATCTTAGGTGGGAACTCAGTGCATCTGACATGTGCTGTCATAAATTTTCTAGATAAAACACTAAACGAAAGCCTATCAAAACCTTGAGAAATGGCACATCATAAGATGTGGAATTAAAAAAAAAAAAAAAAAGGGAAGAGATCAATCAGTTGATGTAAGAAAATTGTAATAAAAGTTTGTAAGAAACTAGAAATTACAAAAAAAAAAAAAAAAAAAGAATAACTGAAACTGATGTGATTGATGCATATATAGCCTCTGCTTTGCCCCAATAAGCATGGACATTAATATTCAGCTCACCATTGACTTGTGTGTTCATCTGATTGTAATGTGTCTAGACAGATGTTGGTAAGATATGTTATCATTAAAGCGGTTCCTCCAAGGACCATATAGTGCGTTTTGGGGTGTGCCAAAACAAAATAAGCTAATTCTACTTGCCATTGCTTGCACAGAAGAACTTATAATAAGTGAAGCAGAACACTAAGAGACTCATGCCTACATCATCTTCAGTAGTGAGTCATGCTTCTGCACTGACTTGCAAACTGACCCTCATCCTTGGGGTAAAAGGACTCTACCCGAAAGAGTCCTATAACCATCAGATGGGCCTGTTAAGTCAGCAACCACCTGAGTCCTTGTTCCACTGTATCCTCACATTGGTGTGCTCTGTGAACATCAGGTCTTGTTTAAGGTCATGCCAACCCATGCCTGTTGCAACCTCATGAAACAAGCCTCTCCAAAAGGACTACATTGGCAGGGGTTTTATTGTAAGCGCCTGCTGTCGGGGTACATCGCCAAGTTCTCACCCAAACATAATTGGCCCCCATGCCCATGAACATAATGCTTTGGTCCAGCTGCTTACGTCTTACCAGCATTGCATTTGTTACATCAGCAGCCAGATGGCAATTCCACATGCAGATAGCTACCTCTAGAACTTACCACCGAACTATTGTGGGTACCCTATCTTACAAAAAGCTATTCCATTGTTCAAAAATGTGTTTTGATCCATATATGCATGTTATGAATTGCATTTGATTCCTTGCATGGCATATATAGTGAGAACAATGAACCTGTCCATACATGTGTGTGTGTAGGTATGCATGACATTTATGGTACCCAGTGATTTCATCACTGGAAATAAACATCGATGGGGAACAATATTTGTTTAAGCCACTATCCAACACTTTTCCCAAATATTCTAGGACTGGAGTTTGTTTATAGAATTGCACCAGTCCACAAATATGCTGGGTAGGGTGTTTAGTGGGTTAAAAACATATTGTTTACCCCTCAATGTTTATTGCTAGTGATGAAATCATATATAACCCCATTTATAGCGTATGACCCTAGCTGGTGGGCGATGTAACATTGCTGAAAAGAGGTAGATAAAGTGAGAAGCAAGGATAAAATGGGTGGGAGAGAAAGGTGGTTGTGAGAGGGGGGAGACAGATGTGGCATTTGGGATTTAAAAATCTCCTGCCGATCCAGTGTTCTTGAACAGCTGCACCTTCAGCTCCTACCTGAAGTGTAGACCAGAGAGGGTCAATTCGATGTGTTTTGCGATGCTGTTCATTCCAGAGCACAGGTGCATATCTGTAGATTGCTGTTTTTTGATGTTTTGGCTTCTTACAGCTGTTGCAATACAGTCTATAAATGTAGGTTCTGGTCTGCAGAAACCTCCAGCGATTAGGACCTTTTTGGGCAGATAGAGTTGTCCCTTGGTTGTCACTGACCAATATGTGCTGTAGGTGATGTTAAAAGAACTCAGGCTTTGAGTGGCTTCAGTTTAGCCAGTGTTGCTCCTAGAGGATGGGTTATGATATGATATAATAAGGCATTTATAACGCGCCTATACACAAGTGTTGTAAGGTGCGATGAAGCATGGAGGGGGGACAAAGGGAAGACAAACAATGACCTTACTAGGCCAGGTGTCATTCAGATCGCACAAGTGCAAGGGAAGAGGGGAAGGGAAAGTGCAAGTGGAAGGGGAGATAAATAATAAAATAAATAAATAAATAAATAAATAAATAAAGGGCCAGCTGGTGGCAAGTGCAAGGTAAGTGCAGACAAGTGCTGGAGTGATGGGAGGGGGGCTGTAGGGATACAGAAACAGTCCCGCGGTGCAAGGGTTGCCAGGGAGGCAGTGCAGGGGGCAGGTGGCTGGGCCAGGGACCGAGATCAGTGAGAGTGGCCCAGTGCAGATTCAGTGCAGTTTCAATCAGAATTTTGCAGGGGAGAGGGGGAGAGAAAGCAGAAGCAAAGAGGAAGGTTTTACGGTGCTTCCGGAACCGGAGATGGTTCTCCTCAAGTTTCAGTGAAGCAGGAAGGCTGTTCCAGAGGGAGGCCCCTGCCACGGAGAGAGATCTACCCCCAACTCGTTGCTTGGAGAAGCGACTGACCCTGAGGGAGTTGGAGGCGGATGAGCGAAGAGCTCGAGAAGGAAGGTATTTAGGAAGAGAGAGTTGAAGGTATTTCGGCAGGAGGCCCCAGAAGGCCTTGTGGACAATGCAGAGGGTTTTGAACTTAATCCTCGCAGCCACTGGGAGCCAGTGAAGAGATTTCAGTCCTGGAGAGATACAGTCCCTGGGCTTGAGGCCAAGGACAAGTCTCGCAGTCCTGTTCTGGATGAGTTGCAGAGGGCGGAGAGTAGAGGCAGGCAGATTTAGATAGAGGCTGTTACAGTAGTCCACCTTAGAGAGAATCAGGGCTCTGGAGTCAGTGAGCTTCTGGGGGAAGGAGAGGAAAGGAAGAATACCTTGGAGGAGGTACAGCTGGTAGTGTGACTTCTTTAGATGTCAGAAATGTGAGGAGAGAAGGAGAGTGTGGAGTCAAAGATGACCCAGAGGTTTTTTGTCTTGCAGGTAGGAGCAGGAAGAGGGCCAAGAGAGGCCGGCCAGAGAGCTGCAGGGAAGGAGGGAGTGGGTGTGCCGATGAGTAGAACCTCAGTCTTACTGGCATTAAGGCAGAGGTCACTGGCGGCACACCATTCCTGGATAGCAGACAGACAATCAGAGATGAGGGAAGGAGAGGAGGAGGCCGAGGGTAGCCTGAAAATGAGCTGGGTATCATCCGCATAGCACTGAAAGTTGGGGCAGAGAGCGGCGATGCGGTGGGCAAGGAGTGCCAGATATTGGTTCAACAGCCAGGGAGAGAGGTTAGATCCCTGGCGGACACCACAGGTAGAGAAAAAGATGTCAGAGAGGAAGAACCCAAGTTGGACCTGAGAGGTTCGATTGGAGAGGAAAGAAGTCAGCCACGCCAGAGCCTGACCAGTGATACCCAGGTTATCACGGAGACGGTTGAGCAGGATGGCATGGTTGACAGTATCAAAGGCAGAAGAGAGATCAAGCAAGATGAGAACAAACAGAGTGTTAGAGTCAAGGTTGGAGAGCAGGTATTCACGGATGTTGAGGAGAGCAGTTTCTGTGCTTCTGGCAGCTCTGAAGCCAGACTGATGGTCATGAAGACAACCCACAGATTCAGCGTGGAGATTAAGCTGGGAGATGGCCAGTTTCTCCAGGAGCATGTCCAGGAAGGGAGTGATGGAGATTGAGTGATAGTTAGCCGGGCAGAAGGGGTTGGAAGAGGGTTTCTTAAGAAGAGGGTGCACACGGGAGTGCTTAAGGGGGATGGGAAGACTCCAGTGGCGAAGGAGTGATTGTAGAAGTCAGCCAGGGCAGGAGCCAGGGAGTCGATGTGGTCCTTGATCGTTTTGGAGGAACAGGGGTGAACCTGTTTCAACGAGACTTTCATAGATCGGACTTGTCTGGAAACCTTGTCAGCAGAGAAAAGGGGAAAGGTAGAGAAGGAGGGAGGGGCATGGCTGCAGAAGGGCCAAAGGAGGAGCAGGGAATAGAGGGAGGGAGGTGATACAAGGAGAGTGAGGACATGATGTCCTGAGTTTTTGAAATGAAGTGAGAAGCCAGTGCCGTGCAGAGGGCCTGGGAGGGGACCGGAGAGGTAGAGACTGCGGCAGGATTGGCCAGTTCCTTGCAGATTTTAAAGAGTTCAGCCGAGTTGTTAGATGCCGCAGAGATGCGGACTTGAATATGGGCTCTCTTCTTGGTGAGAATGGAGAGCCGGTATTGCCTTTGTAGCAGGCGGCAGGCCAGTTTGTCAGAGGATGGACATGAAGCACGCCATTTCCTCTCGGCCACCCTGCACTTGCGTTTTAGGGTGACGAGATCTAAGTCATACCAGGAGTTACACTTGGCTTTGGGCTTCAGGCGGAGTCTCATGACAGGGGCAAGGATATCAAGAGTATCAGATATAGCAGAGTGGAGCAAGGAGAGGGCTGTGTCAGGGTGGGAGTCAGCCAAAGGGGGAGGGGGATGAGAAGGTGGCGGCGAAAGCCTCAACTGACACACCCTTCATGGGTCGGATGAACGAGAAGGAGGGAGTCAGTGATGAAAGTGGCTTGGCCTCAGGGGTAGGGAGGGTGAGGGGGGAAGATAGGAGAAAGTGATCACTCCAAGAGAGAGGAGTGGAGAGAGGGACAGAGAGGGGAAAGTCAGAGGAGATCAGAGCATCGAGAGTGTGCCCTGCAGAATGAGTCAGGCCAGAGGGGAGAATGGAGAGTGACAGAGAGTCGCAGAGGTCGCGAAAGGGTCCGGAGGGGGGACAGGTGGCATCCAGGTGGATGTTGAAGTCTCCAAGAAAGAGGAGTTGAGTGGTTAAGGCCAAGAGTGAGGAGGAGAGGTCAGCCCACTCGGAGAGGAAGGAAGAAATCTGACCAGGTGGCTGAAAGATAGTAGCCACAGTAAGGGAATGGCTAGGAGAGAGAGAGAGTCAGCAGACAAGGCATTCAAAAGAGGAGTAGTTCTGCATGGGAGTGACAGAGGCAGGAAACCACACAGGGAAGATAATGGCAACACCCCCACCAGCGCGGTTTGGCCTGGCCACGGTGAGAGGATCTTGTAGCCATCAGGTAGGAGTATGTCAATGCTGGTGACAGAGCTAGCCGTGAACCATGTCTCAGTGAGACCGAGGACATTGAGGTCCAGTTCCTCAAGAAGTCGGCAGATATCAGAGGAATGTTTGACAGCAGAGTGAGAGTTAAGAGTGGCAATGTGGAGAAGGTTGCCATCCTTGAAGGACTTCCGGGGAGTTGTCTTCTTTAGTCCTGCAATGAGCAGTGATGCAGAGCGCAGGAAAGCATTACGTGGAACCAGGGTGGCAGTCAGCACTACAGCGCAGAGCCAGTTGCCACTGTCCAGGTGGGAGAGGACCAAGGCGTGGATGCTTGTTTCTGAAGTATGAGGCAAAAGTGAAGTGCTAGAATAAGCGTGTGGAGGTGACCCATGGTTCTCTGCTGATTGCCTCAGGGTGTGTTTTTAAGGAAACTCAGACTCTTGGGTCTCTTGAGGTATTGTTTTAGTCGATGGACGGCATTGCCCAGGTATAAATTTACTTATATGTGTGCATCACAGTGTAATTTTCTGTTTTGACTCCTATTTTCAACCTTGAAAATCCAACCTCTTTATTAGCACTTGTGGCGGGGGGCGCAGCCAATCAGGTTCCTTGGTTAGTGGGCTGATTCCTCCGATCTCAGCCCGTGTTCCATGGAACCTAATGTCTTGCTCCCCCACCCCACTCGGCCATCTTCACAACACCCACCCACCTGTTCCGCTTCTTTTTTTTGTACTAATCTAGGTACTAAACCTGATTGTGCCAGTGGCGTTGCCCAATGCCGCCACAGCAGCTTCCCTGCATCTCGCTTTTCAGGTCACCATGGAAGTGGAAGGGGGGCTCCGTACAGAGCCCCACCTTTCACAACCATGGCACCCATCTTGGCACAGTATTTTCATTAATTCAACGGGACGCTGTGCGTCACATTCTTTGAATGAAAATGTTTTTTTTTAACATCCCGGGTTACCACTTTGGTGGCCCGGGGTGCTAATAGCGTTAGTAACCCGTTCCATGGACTGTACCGGGGGAAGGTCCGGGGGGAGGTCCCATGCCCTCATTAAATGTCCTCTCTCCGCTTTGGACTTTTAACTCATATGCCCTGGTATAGCCCGTGGAATGGGTTACTAACGCTGTGTTCATACACATATGGATAGTAATAACATTGTTACGCCGCTAGTATTGAAAAGACAGACATTACAAACTTACCAAAAGCACAAAATCATTTGTTATGAGAGCAGAGATTTGTAGTGGCAAATAGTGTGACATTCCAATGCATATTCAATGCTGTAATGTTCTTACTGCCAAAAATAAAATACGACATACCTATTTTCCTCTTACCCAGTCAGTGCTTGGGTAGTTACCCAGTGGGAAGGAGTGAAGTCTGTGTATTGAATAATAGATGACACCTAAGCTATGATCAATGGTATTCTCACAGTAAACTATATTGAAAGTTTTACAAAACAATCATATGCTTCGTCGTAATGGACATGGACAGCAATTTTATGAAACTGTAAAAGAGTAAATAATCTACACACTGTTTATTGGCTATTTTAAAGTGGCTACTTTGGTTTGTACATGAGTAATACTTTCCCGGCAGAATTTTCCTTGAAGAAAATCTTCTCCCTGTATTCTGCCTTTGTTTATTATGCGAGTAGACCCCCATCTAATGTAATGGGGGTCACACCTTCTCCTGTGGACATCTGCTTTGACATAACAATAAAGTCTGCTACTCACCTTCCAAGCAAACCTGTCTGAGCTCTGTCTTGCTAGCCTCCCCCCTACCTAGATCACAAGTGGTCTGCGGTCGCTATCCTTCCATGCCACTGTGTCTGGACTGTGTATTTCCAACCTGCCTCGAATACACATGACCAAACTTTGACTTTTGTCATGGACATGCATCTCGATCTAGCCGTGAATATGCATTCCAGCCTGCTTTGACCCTTCCCTGGTCACATCCTAATTTCACATCCTTACTGTTCATGGCCTGTAAGAATGTCATTGTAATTTCCTTTGTACCCTCCCTTGCCTTGAAGCTCTTTGAAACACATTGTGTATAGGCGCTATACAAATAAACAATCATATCATATCATCCAGGCAGGACCCTGCCGTCCTGCCTGGATTCTGTAAGGCAAGCCTCCTTGTGGCTTGTATTGCCTGATTACTGGATACTGAATATGGCAAATCACTGTGACTAGCTTGGACCATTATAGAATAATAGTCTACAGAAGAAAGAATGGGCATTTTTTGTTTTTGCTGGCCAGCTGCCTTCTTCTTAGGTGGCCTTCCAAAATGTTTAATGTGTATTGACGAAGACTTCTTTGTTGGCTCCTTTCTCTTTCTAGGTCTAATCAAGTTGAGCTGAAAGACACAGAAAGGGAATATATCAAAGTAATAACATATTGAAGGTGATAGCCCACCATATGTTGAAATCTATGAACATCTTCCCCATTAAATGGCGAAATCATGTATTCAATGAATTGGCTAATGCAGATATTACGGTTGAGTTATTACTAGCAAATCCAGATCGAGAAAAAACGAAAATACATCTAGCTGATTGGTCTGAGAATATGACAAGATGCTCCCAATATAAAGACTTTGATATTTTCCTATTTGGTGTTAAATAATATGGATTAATGTCAAGCTACTTATTGAAAAGCCCTTCACCAAAGGTGCGAATGGGGGATCTAAGATTCAGATTAAATCTCTGGTATACGAGAGATGTTCTTTACAAAAGGAAAAAGTTCCCAAAAGAACTAAACTGTTGCAGATACTGCACTGTGTTAGAACAAAGAGAGACCTTGCAACTCCTATTGGTGGAATGTGAAGCACTTCGCAATGTGCAAGCTAGATGTTTTTCCAACATTATAGTTACAAAGAGGGCGATGGAGGGTAATGAAAGGTGGCAGTCATTATTTTCAGGCACCCATATAAGAATTCAGCTAGCTATAGTTCAGTATCTGCAAATTGTACTTCCAGATCCTGATGAACCTAATGCAAAATGATCTATGTTGTGAAAGTAATTGAGTAAGCGATTCATTGTAATAAGTAAAGAATAGCTGAGTAAGTTTATGGTGCCAAATTATAGTAGGAGAATGAATTGATTCAAATTGAATTAGACCTGGGCCGCAACCTATGATTTGGTTACGCGGCATGTTTTAAATTGTAAGAATGCATTAATTCCTTTAAATTTTATCAAATTAAAAGTATATGTATATATGTGTTGTTATGAATTATAACAATGTATTAATCTTTTTAATTTTTTAAAATTATAAGTAAATGTGTATATGTGTTGGATATTTGAAAAATTTGTTATGGCAACTAGATCAAATAAAAAAAAATGGAATTTGAAGGGGTGGTCTTTTGGCTCAGATGCTGCTGTTGTTCATTAAAAGAAATGAAAACGCACAGACATCCTGGTGGAGTTCCAACATTAAAATGTCATGATGAGGTTCTCACTTATTTATTTTATCTATTTGTTTTTGCATAAGTTGCAGCCCACTGAACCCTTAGGTACCTCGGCGCTAGTTGCATTGGGTGAGGAGACATGTAAAGTACACTGGGGAGGTAAAAAAGGGTGTCAGGGGTATTAAACAGTACCAACAAGCATGGATACAAAAGAAAGGAGGCAGTTATTATTGTTAGGGAGAGTTACAGGGGTGAAATGTCTTGGAACAGGTTGTATTAGGTGAAAAGCCGGTTCCAGGTTCTTTCTCAGGGCGATGGGAAGATTGTTCCGGAGCTTTGCAGCAATTACATTAAAGCTAAATCCTCCTGCAGTGTTTCGAGTGAAGTTACAAACTTTGAGGAGGTGGCAGTTTGTGGATCTTTGCAAGCTTGGTGGGGTGTATTTTTCCACACAATGTGAGAGGTAAGTCGGGGCAGAGGTGGTGAGGTACTTGTGAGTGATGGAGAGAGTCACAAATTTGATCCGCTCATGGATTGGGAGCAAGTGGGCATCTTTTCTGGCTTCTGAGACATACATGGTTGTGCTTGGACAAACCTAGGGCAGCCCAGAGGGCATTGTTTTGAATAGTATCTTTCTATTATTTTCTTCTGAACGCTGGTCGTAGACCAAACGGCATTCATACAAGAGTCACCACTGGGTGCGCCCTTGGCCTGTCCCCTATCAAGGGCAGTGATGCATTCCTCAAACCACCAACGAACCATCTCCAATAGATGGCCTGTAATCAGTGCTTAATTTGTAAAAATAAGTGCCTGAGCCCAAATATTTTCTAACACACCTAAGTAATGTCAGGATAGTAGTTTGCCCCCCACTGGTACCACCACACACTGCTTCACCTCACAGTGTCAACATATTTTGGGATGCAGCTGCAACTCCCACAGGATCATAGAGGATGACATGTGCACTACCCAGGGCAGATGTGTGGTTTACAAATACGAATAAACAAAACAAAAATAGCATAGTATGTGTGCCTTGAAAACAGCACTACATTTTGAACTGCTTCTTTAAGCACACCATCCCCCCTATCATTTTCTCTAATTCTATAGAGCGAGACATCCATTAATATTCGGCTTTTGCAATTAACTGGTCATACAAAAAATAGCACATTGTGCAGTAGGTAGAACAAAGTAAAAGAAGAAATCTAAATCTGCGCCCAGATACCCTTGGGTTAGGAGTGCTATATAAATAAATTAATAAACAAAAAACAATATGAAATATTGTAAGACATTACAAAATCACACCAAATTGCCTATCAAGTCTGCCAAGTGCAGCTTTTACAAATTCACAAATGTCCATTAAAATATTAATATCATTAAAACAAAGTAAAAACTCCATTGCCTCTGCGGTAGTTCTTGTATTATGGTTAATGAAATGGCCCCTGGGCCAAAATCGCCTAATATCAGACAAGTTGCTACAGATCAACATAAAGTGTAGCAAGTCTTTAATGTCCCCTGATTATATAGGTAGCAAGTGGAACAAGTTGACTGTCTAGCCACAGAAAATATAGAAACAGTGTTCTCTTCCTATACTGAAGTGATAGACAATTTCTGACAGAATCATTGCTAAATTAAGGATGGCCCGGTTGTCAAAAATCGCCGAACGATGCTTGGACTATTGCCCCCTTTGCAAGGATTGCCAGCAACTGTCCATCTGCGTGCACCGCTGCCAATGATTGCTATCAAATACACACGTAATTGTCACTTTAACAACAATGGATATCAAATGCCCAGAAATGTGTTACTTTGCTATACATTGCTTGCATCTCCCAGGAACATGCCCCATAGCCTGGAAACGCACAGGTAGTTGTGGCATTGCTAGTAACTGCCATCTATTTCACATGCTGTTGCCACTTTGACAAGTGTTGGCATCAAATTACCCAAAACACGTCCTATTGCATACATTATTAACATCTGCCCATGAATGTACCACATCATCAAGAATTGCGAGCAACTGGAACATCTGTCAATAATTGCTATTGGATGCACCAGTACTCACCAAAATGGTAAGAATGCGGGTCAGTACCCAGGAAATGGCTCCCTTGCATTACATTGCCAACATTTTCCTAGAAATGCTGCCCATCCAAGCACTGTCATTGACTACATCACTGCCATCAGATGCCCAGCTAAAGGTGCTAATGCCAACAGTTCCACTTCTTCCTAACCAGGTCACAGACCAACATCAGCCCCACCCTTGGGAAGCATTGTGCCATGGATGGCTCTGGCAGCCTGCCACCAAGCTCCCGATTAATGCTGCATCAGGCTCCATTGTGTTGCACTGCTGTCCCTCTTGGTACGCCCACAAGATCCACTGGCACTGAATGATTGCCAACGGAAATCCCAGCCTTAGCCCAACTCCGAGCATTGCAGCTGCTAATGTTTAGGGGGGCACTACGCACGTGATCCCAGTGCTATTTGGCCGTAGGTGCAGTACTGCACCCGTTCCATCATGGGGCTAAAGCCAAACCACAACCTGACCTCAAGCTTGCTTCCCGTTGGCCAGTGAATGGGTTAGGTCCTCTGTAGTGAGGGATAGGCTGAACCTGGGGAGCACTTTCCTCTCATTGGGCAGTTGGTGGTGTGACGTGGCGGATGTGGAAGGCGTGAGAGTACAACCTACCGACACTCACGACCTGGATCTGCCTAATAAATGCCTGCACTTCACTTGCTGACGCAGACGGCACTAACGCGGCACAGATGACTCAAAACGTAAAGCCCGGGGAAAGAAGCTGATTCATTACATACATGTTTATCTGCACGCATGCGTCTAACAGCAAGAGTGAAACGCAGTGCAAATGGTGGAGCTTCTAATATCGCCATACAGCAAAGGACAACTCGACCTCGCAAATAACTCCCTTGAGTTTGAAAGTTAGCCTCCTATGAGTTATTTAATCATTGAAGCATAGGACAAACCGGCTTTAAAAGTTTATACAATATATACTAATGCTGTGAGCAGAGGCTGCAGGATCCTGCCCAGACACCTGTGCTCTGTAGGAGAAACACAGTGTTTCAGTGCAGCAGCGCCTTTCTTTTGCGTACTTTGAAAGCAGCTTCAAAGCTCCCAACGCGTGGATTCCACTGGCTTTCATCAAAGATGAAATGCAAGCAGTGTCCAGATGCTGTCTCTTTAAAAATATCTTTCAAAAAAATTGTTTTTAGCCCACTTTTTCGTGAATGGTTGATCGTTTGATGTCCAATGTGTTTCCTCATTTCAAAGCAGTACTAGTGCCTTTCTTGGCATTCTGCATTAGGACCTTAAAGTGAATTAATTTTTATTTTTTTATTTTTATATTAAAATGTTTTCACATTCTTTTACAAAAAACAAGAGATCTTACATCCATCGTTGAAAAGCAAGAGAAATGAACACCGTCCTTCAAAAGATCCAAGGTTAAAGAAAAAGTAGGAGAAAGAGAGAAAAGAGTGAATTAATATAAATAGGCACATGTTCTTTATAAATGACTGCAGTTGTTCCCGGGTGAATTGTATTTTATTCTTTTTTGGAAGGATCCACACTTCTAAAACAGAAGCTCTCAATGTATTTGAGTGCAAATACTAGGCCATCACGTTGCCTAGCGCGCCACCTGACTCGATAGACGCCGTCCTCCCCTCTCCTGCCCGCCACCCTGCACAGCTGTACCCTCCGCTGTGCCCCTCTGTAGCGTACCCCCGCTGTATATCTGTTCTGTTGTTACTTCTGAAAAGCGCTCTGTTACGCATATGTACTGTTGTATATCTCTGTAAAGTACTCTGTTGCGTAACTGTATTGTTGTATACCTCTGCAAAGCGCTCTGTTGCTTCTCAAAGCTAGGTCCTCCCTCAAGAAATTCAATGAGAAGAAGAAGAAAACAATGGCACCAGACCACTGATATTGTAAATATCCCAATAGATCTGCAAAATGAACAATAGGAGGATGGACACTTTAGTGGAGACCGCAGAGGAGAATCCCTTCTTAGTGTTTACTGTGATTCTCTGAAGTCGCCCCGCTTCTTATAGTACAAGTATCACCATGCGAAGATGGGAGGGTCTAAATGAGACCCATTTATCAGGCAACGCTGTGCCTCTTTTGCAGGCCAAAACTTTGGAACGCTCCCACTCACTCCTATGTCCTACAGACAGCATTTCGGAATGTTCATACATTGTGTACCATCATCTTTTCTTTCTGCATAAGTCACAGATTTCAGAATGCTGTAGTTACAAGGTGAAACCAACCAACATAAGCAGAAACAGCGGCAAAATAAGAGGGTTCTGCACTCAAATACCAGTACTGACAGCTGGCTTCAGGATGAACAAGACTGCACTCCATTTGTAGGGCTGTTAAAATCATTGACTGACACATGGGGCAGGCCATGTAATTTACAAAATACTTTGCCCTGGAAGTAGTGCAACCCGGAAGTGATCTGTGACCACGCACAAAATCACCCAGAAGTTGAACCTTTCAACCAGATGTAATTAAATAGCGAGTGCAGATAATCAGCTGCATTGGATGAAAGTAACAGTGCTGAATGTGTATGCATCGCGTGTACGTCAACTCTGAATTATGTAGCCCTCTAATCACGTACCACCACTGTGTCTTCCCTCTTAAGTTGCACGGTGGGTGGGAGGTGGTCATTCTTGGGTTGTTGCTGCTGAATGGCGAACATCGACTCGCGCCAGATGCTTTTTTAACGATGCTCTCATTGGAAAATGTGCAGTAATTCACTGCGTAGGCCATCACAAGGGGTGCAAACACGGATACTGCAATCCCTTTGAGTATCTGGATGCAGCTTAGACCTAATGGAGGAGATGATTCAAAGTCATAGATAGGCTCTCTGCGCGCGCGCACGCGCACACACACACACACACACAAACCCTTACAGGGACCCACAACGTAATTACAGTACATTGGATTCATACTTAAAGGCCCTGACCTTTACAGAGAGCATATCCAATTACAAGGCAAGTCAAAGAAAACCCTTTCTGATTACAGCTACAAGCATGTTGATAAATGAAGTCAGATGTAACCTCTCATTTGAGAACAGCCTGATTGAACTTCTTCCTGTTAAATGCTCTGAATGTATCCCCGAAGAGGAAAGCTGTCTGTCTCTGCAAGGCATTAAGGTGCAGAAGGTGCAGGACTGGACTAGACACTTCACAAAATACTGACATTGGTTTGAAATCGCAAGTGGGGATCGAATTTAGATTGTCAACATTACTGCCAAGGTGTACAGTAACATATACGCCAAACAGATTCCGATTTCCCCAAAATGCACACCATAAAAGGAATGGTTCCTTCATAGATTGAAGGGCATCTTACACTAGCAAGCAGAGATCTTGAAAAACAATGCACCCTAGTTTAAGATGACAGAATGGTTGCAACTAGTTAGGCCGATGTATCAGCTAAGCAGCTGAGACTAGGCCCCTCGGGCACCCCTTACCCACCCCCTTTGGTTAGTGACTGCAGCATATGCTTTTATCATTGTTACCTGCTGAAAGACTGCAATTGTGGGGATCCATAAAGAGGTCCTGGTGAGTCTCTACAACCTGTTCATAGGCAAGCTCTAGACTCATAACCAGTGCAGGACATTTAATGATGCAGCCATGGAAACATCCAGAAGCACTGATTCAAAAAAGCACAGGCATACGTTTTTGTTAAGGTCACGTGCCCCAGTCTCCGAACTGAGCACACTTTAGGGAGATGTGCAGTTGCACTCCTTTGTGGCAGTCTAGGACTGGCCTATAAGGCAACAGGGCAATGTCTGAACCAAAAACTCAAAATGCTAGTGCGGGGCAGTTCTTGTGGTCAAAGTGGGCTACTTTTTTGGCCAATGTGGGCCAGTTTGTGGAGTTACTTCACTATGCGGCTAGTAGGTTTGACCAGTGTTTCTGAATAAATATTATTTAAAATGCAAAATTGGCATCACATTTTTATCAAAAAGACTCCTCCTTGGGTATTATTTAAACAGTCTGTCACAAAAGGAATTAATTGCCATTTACAACAGTTGGCCACTTTTTCATTGGTGCCCGAGACAATTCTATGCAATAGTCCGACCCTGCCTTGTAGGGTGGAACACGCCGGGCCTAATTCTCAGAAGTGTGTTGTCCACTTGCGTGAGGCCCCAGGAATTCAGCCGAGTGCTGCCCATGCTTGGAAGGACCGTGTGCAGGTCCCCTGCAGCCAGTTCATTCTACGCCTTGCCAGTCCCTGCTGTGAATAAGGGACTGGCCAGGATTGACGTGCAAGAGTAGCTATGCATGGGGCAAAGTGCGTCATTGTGATTTGGGGCCCGTGGGTGCGTTGCTTCATTCTACTCTCTTGCTATATATCTAGTGGAAAAAAACGACGACAATCATTAAAATAGAAGCACCACAAGTAGGTATCCGAGACAATGGATTTGGCTCCCAGCATATGATGCCCGCTGTTGACCTTTGTTGCCAATTGCGCACAGGTTGGCTTGTGGCCAGAACAGAAAACCTTTGCTACAGAATATGCTGCACGTGTATGTTTTTCATCGGTCCATCAAAAACGTATTGTTTCTTAAATAGCTTGTGTATCTTAAAATCACACACAGCACTGTGCCGCCTCTGCTCTCGTGGGCCAGCAGTATAGCATCCAAAACAAGTTAAATAATAAATTAACCGGACAGGAGAGTGCACCAATCGGCGAGCGTTGCCAAGACTTGAACATCTCAATTCACATCCACCACCTGAGTGGCCTTTATAGTGCAAGATCATGCTCAGATATCTCTGCATGTTTACTTCATATGTGTATTGCAGGATTAATGCCAACATGCATCAAATGATAAGAGTGAGTTAGCATAAAAAAGCAGAGCCAGCTTATGAACACAGGAGCCTAACATTCTAAAATAAACATTTCACCTAAAGGTGAGTGTATGTCCTGTCGATTTTATTGGGCGTAGTTGTGGAGTGCCGCAACTAGCCACGTGGGCCAGCGGAGTGCCGTGCATTGGAAAACCAGCGGGTACATTCGAGGGGCAACTGGGATGGAAAGGTTGGGTGCGTGACACTCCAAAGTTACTGACAGTTTTGGGATGTGCATTTTCAAATGCCTTATAGAAAAATGGCACGTTGCGTTTCCGTGTCCTATAGCCTGCCCCATTAGGAAAAGCATGGCCGGCGGTGGCCGCAGGCGCATTGCAGATTCATGCAGCTGAGTCAAGAAGATAAGGACGAGGGAAACAATCAAAGGAAGCCCTTTGCAGCTCCCAGCACACACAATGCAAGGATTCCCACATCGGACGGGATTACGTACGATGCTTGCTCCTCCTGACCCCAGTCTGTATTGTGTCTGGCCCCAGGCCACAGGGGCCCATACATTCCGGCAGGGTTCTTCTGAAGTAAAACAAAAAGGACATGTTTGTTTAAGAAATCCAATATTGGAAGCAGTGGTTGAAGTGTAGAAAAAGAAGTAGTGGAACTATGTTCCCTGCTGGCCTGCACTTACTCCCCACAAACCCCATCACCACACCCCCTCCCAAACACAATACAAACCCCCAAACACATGCACCTGATGTTTAAGGGAACATTTAGTGTAGTGCACTGAAAGTGCAAGTTTCAACTGCTTCCTACACTTTTATTTTAAAACGAAACCGTTCCGGATCGGTTTCTTTTCAAAATAAAAGTATAGGAACGGTAAAACTTAATTTGAAAAAGTAGAGGAGCACGGCTCCCAACCGCTCCTGCTCACTTCGACCACTGATTGTAAGGCCCATTATGAAGTGTGTGGCAGTTAGGAAAGGGAGCCTGATGAAGGCAGAGAGTATGGCACATATTGCTCCTCCTTACCCAAAGGATGCATTAGATCAACCAAGGTGCTTCATAGCCCCCCCCCGCAGGCACCCCCAACCAGCATCATGTGTCTTAAATAGGGCACTTATGTATTTTCTGTCGAATTCTGTAAAGCTTGAAATGGCTCCTTTAGTCTAGCTCTGACCTATTGCACTGCATTGAAATGAAAATGTATATTTTGCTAATAATATCATTATGTTTTTTAACTTAAAGCATATAACAATTATGTTATATAGCAAATATGTCCTTCTCCAAATCCAACTTTTATGGAAATGTGTGATTACTGTATCTGTTTTCTTTAGATATGTTATGAAAACTTCAACTAAACACAAACGCAGAATGTGTTAGAGTGATGAGCAATGGTTTTTCAGTTGTTCATTCATCAACAGCAGCCGCAATGGACCTGCAGGATACACCGGTAGCACAGGGCCCAAAAGGAGCCACTGTCTCTACAGAACAGCTTACAATACCACAGACCAGGACCCCATAGGGGGCTAGAGACTGTTTACAATAGCCTTGATAAAGACCCGCAGGTCGAAACACGTGTCGGCTGACAAACAAGGGATACAATTGCCCCTTAATGTACTCAATGCATACCAACTGAATGTTAAAAACAACTCAGCACTAGCACTAATAAAAGCAAAACTTGTATCGCAATAACTACTGCGTTAGAACTATTCTTTGAACCACTGAAGCAAGATAACCAGGAGAAAACTTTCTTTTTCTTCATTCATTTAAGGGTTTGTAAAGTGCAACGTTCACCATAAGCTGCCTTGCCACTGAGGATGGATGTGAGTTGAGTCGGGCATGATACAGTTTAGATTGAAGGTGGGAAAAGTCAAGTTTTCATTGACTTCCAGGTGGCTAGAGGGGCGTTTAGATCATAGATGGGGCTCAGGATAGTATTATTAAAATAGTAGTTGAAACAGTGTATAGACCAGTATACATTACAGTATATAGAATATGCAGTATAAAGTATATAGAATGTACAATGCATAAAAACAGTGGACCTGATTTACACAACCTCTTTTCAATGGGGTCTTCCCATTACAAAGTGTTTTTGTAAATCAGGGCCAAGATGTGCACAGAATACAGAACAGTATTACAAAGAAACTACAATCTACACAAACACATTTCTTTACAGTTGCATGATGTATTCGCACCTACCTTCCCTACTGTTCTTTCCACGCGTAAGCACATACAAGTGAGGGTTTGGTACATCAAATGATGTAATATATGTAAGAAACTAATGACCAACTGAAGAAAGAAATCGACGGCAAAACCTTTGTAAAAGTGTTAAGAGACTCCCCACAATTTAAGGTAGTGCAGTACTCTGTCAACAGAAACAATCATACTCAACTGTTGATCACACAAACAGAAAACTGCTTGTAGGAACTGAACAACACGATTAAGAACACATTTTCCAAAACTAGACATGTTATGAAGAATTTTGATTAACGTGAAACTCTTTCATTTGACTACACTGTGCATGTATAAAATAAGGAGTCATTCCATGATGTACATGTTACCTGTGTCCACACAAAAAACAGTCAAATATTTTGCTTACCTTTTGCCGAATTTCTTCCTCCATTTTTACTGGTGATCCCAACTCTGCCACTTGCTTAACCCCTTCGCTGGCATATCCTCCGTACTCCCACAGAACATAGTTTTTGGAGTGTGAGCCGCCAATTATGGCAGACCAATGATTAGCGCGTCCTTGGGAAAAGTAAAAAGAACATGTTAAAAAGTCTCTTCCAACATCCATATTATCCAAGCACAGAGTTCAGTTTAGCGGATGTGTAATTGTCCATATATTCGTAATATTGTTCACTAAATCCAAGTCTTGTGCATTTTTCAGAAATCGCTCTTGAACAGGTCATCATGATAATTATTTATATAGCGCTTTCGCCAAAGCGCTTTCCATAGAACATATTTACATACAATATTACCCAACTAAGGTTGGTGCTCATTTTACCACCTCGGAAGGATGGGCGGCTGAGTTGGCCTTCGTGGTATTCAAACATGCGACCTGCAGCTCACACACAGATGGCAGCAGTGAGTGCTCAACTGGCTGAGCTATCTTACCAGCATCTACAAATATTGTTTCAGAAGAAATGGCATTACAATAAGAGTAACATGAATAAGCATCTGCATGTGCTACCTACATATTAATGTATTGTTTTATTAAAGGCCACATGCCACTCCCAGACTTGTTCAGAGCAATCCTAATAGCTGCTCATAATTGACATGCCTTTACTAGTTGGCCTACATGATACAATGGGTGCTGAGTGCACGAAGAACACGGTTCTGCAACCTAAGGCTCTCCAGATGTTTTGGACTATGATTCCCAATATCCCTTACTATTGAATTTGCTGGCTAAGCCTCGTGGGAGCTGTAGTTCAACACACCTGGTGAGGAAAAGATTGCAGATCTCTACCCTAGACTTATCATTCGCAAAACCATTAGTTCTGGCTTTTCTTTTTTACATTGTAACTGTTTGTGTGTTTAGAACGAAGATCTATTGTGCACGTTTTTGTAAGCGAGAGAATGAGTGTATGTGTGAGGGAGGCATGCTGGTGTGTGAGCATGCAGCACACTTGTGTGACAGACCCCCACACACGTGTGCTGCATGCTCACACACCAGCATGCCTCCACACCAGCATGCCTCCACACAAGAACATGTGCGTATGTTGGTAGTCTGAGCAGAGCGGGAAGGAAACTCAGCATGGAATCTGATTTGCTCCCTTTGTCCAAAGCAGGTAGAATGTACGCTGGAGGGAAGTGTGGGGAGCTAGCAGAACTTCTCAGCAAAGTGGATTCTTATATATACATTTTACGAAACATGGTGATTTCTATGAACCTTTTAGGAATTTCAGGGTAAGACCATCAGGGCGCTCTGAATATAGGGGTGCTCCCGATGAAGTGATGGAATAATCATGTGATTACCACTGCCATTATAGATGGTGCCGCCCTAGCGCATGTGAAGGTGGAGACATGATGTGTTTGCAAAAGTAGCCATCTGCAATTGCTATTTAAATGCTGCTTAATCAGAAACACACATGTGTGCATTATAGAAACTGGACAGTGAAAGATCAAGCACCAATGGAACTTGAAAAGTAGTTATTTTTCACTGACAACATACATATTTAAGAGTTTTTATTGTCAGTATGTAGGAGGTTGATGGGGTCAGGTTGTAAAAGGACATGGGTATGGTCGAAAAACAAGCTCATGCATTTTCCCTGAACATTATTTGGGTTAAGAGAATCATGTCAGCAATGGTGACGAGATAGAGGATAGCGTCAAATCTGAAATTCCTCAGATTACTGAAGAGGCAAAACCAGTTAAAATAGTAAACGCTGATCCACAATAAAGAAACCATCAAACCAGCACGAAGTGACTTGTTTGGAACCAAGATGAACTATAGGAATGATTGTTCATATTGAAAAGGTCTGTGAAAAGTGTTTACATTTCCTAACAAGACAATCAGAGAGGAACACTCTCTGCTGATCTAGACTGCACCTTTAGTCTGGAAGAGAATTGGATTTGCTGATGTAGAACTATACGACCCAACCTAGAAATGAAGCCCACCTTAGAAAGTAAGGAGTGCATCAGGGCTGTGTTGCAGGGAAGCCGATCGTAGCCGGATGTTTCCCAAATGGACTGCTTTGTTCTGATTGAGCAATTTGTTCAGTAGTAGTAAGAGAGCCCAAGTGGTCTTCTGACTCTGGTTTGTTGCTCAGTACTGGAGGTTTCTTCCACCGAAGGTGCTACAGACCATCTCATTAGTTTGTGTGAACATTTCATTCAAATTGTTTCAAAGAATAGGATTACAGTACATTAGACAGTGTATATACATGTTGCGCTTTCAATTCAGTAAGCCAATGTGAAAAGATCACATTCGTGTCTGGCACGGGGCACTCTGGGTTGTAGTTATAGGTACTGGGTGCTCATGTTCAACAGCACGTTGAATGCCATTGTTGAGTAATAACAAGAAGGCACAAAATGTACTATGTTTTGACATCCATGCCATTTTGGACAGGATCAAAATGCTGAGCAAGTAGTAGAGTGGGAAAACCATGACTTTCCGAATCTGTGAAGGGAGCACACATGCTTCTGTGCCTGCATCACCATTTTGATGCACGGGGAGAGGCCTGTATCCAAACAAATTCTGCGTGCTCTTTATCAGTAACAAGGGGTGGTGAAATACAGTGGGATCTATGGTGGCTGTTAAGTGTTCACATGCAAGCTTGGTGCTGATCCAACAGGTTTATCCACATTTAAAGTATGTTTGCATGGCACTGCGGACCACTTGGAGTCTGATGAAAACATACAATCTATGCAGATAATGCAGGGCATGGGAGTGGATGTGTTCCGGGCCAGCTCCACTGGTCCACTGCATACAAATTAGCACTTAAGTTAGTGAAAAGAACATGCTTATGGGGGATATTAAATGCACTCCCATTGCAAATGGTAAGACTCTTCACTGCTATTAACTTTTAAGGGATACCACTAGAAAAGGCCAGTAAAGTGTTTCAATGTATCCATCTTGTTAAAACTGGCACTTTTGAAATCATCTCCTCTTTATGGAAAGGAGTAATAGAGAAGGAGCTTTCAAGGCACAGAAACAAAACAAATACCTAATTGAATTATTGTTCACAACTTGTGTAAAACAAATATATTTTATTAAAGATGTTGCGGTTTATTATTCGGTCACAAGCAACTCAGAGATTTCCTTTCCCTCCAAGCAAGGTGGCGCACAATAAAGCACTTTAATTCAAATTCAATTTGGTGAGGCCTTCAACCTGTCTACCACCCAACCCCAACAAATACCCTGTGCCACCAATGGTCTAGGAACCAGGCCGGTGTGTAGTAAGAATATATATTTATTATTTTATTTAATATTTGACACACTAATAACATCAGCCACCAATGCTGTGGCAACAGCCAAAATCACAACTATGGGCCTCATTACACGGTAGGCGGTAGGGTTTTACCGGTACCGGTAAAATACCGGTACCGGTAAATCCCTGCCGCCTTACTACGAGGTCCCTTAGCGGGTTGGAGCTTTAACGCCTGCTTTTTGCAGGCGTTAAAAACCAACCCGCTAAGGGACCTCGGAGCTAATTACGGCACCGCAAAATTGCGGTGCCGTAATTAGCGCCTTCCCCATTCCCATAGAGCCCTATGGGGCAGAAATGGGAATGGGGAAGGGCAATGGCGGAAGGGGGATTTACCGGCCCTCCAACCTTGGGATGGGGCGGTAAATCCCCTTTCCGCCAAGGCGGTGGCGGTATTTTACCGGCATGAGCCATGGCGCTAATAGCGCCATGGCTCACCGCCTACCGTGTAATGAGGCTCTATGACTCGGTTATTTAAAACAACATGCGTGAGAATTTGAAACATGCAATAACAACGTACACCAGATTTGATTTCACTTTAACCAATAAAAACATTTGCAATATAATATAAAATCCACAGAAATGATTTAATTTGAAAAACAATAATTTTCTCCCAGCAACCCCCACCCTACAGGTCTCAGTTTAATATGACACCCTTGATTGAAAGACAGGGTGCAGGGAGTGAGGACACAATGGAAAAATCATGTTGCTGCCGATTTAAAAAGTTTCTGTTTTGGAAAGGAATGCAATAGGAAAAATCGTTTTGGGCTTGTTATTTAAAAGGCAAGCTTGGGAAAAAAGAACTCAAATGAAAATCGTTTTTCATCACACTTGAAAATAAAAGGCAGGACTTGATAACAGGCAGGAGTTGATAACTTGGGGTCAGAGAAAAATGGGAAACAAAAGGGAAATTGTGTGTTTGTACACACAGACAGATGAGATGCAATACTTTGTCATTCTGATTTAAAAAGGAATGGTGAATTTCGTTTTTCAACACACATACAGATGAGAACAATCTTTTGTAATTCTGATGGAACATGAATGAAGAATTGCGTTTTTGCACCCTCCACCCTTACTTGACTTGAAAGGTGGTGTTTTGTGGATTACAAAACACCACCTTTCAGGCAAATAAAATAGTATTGAGGGTGTAAGAATTTAATTATGGACTTGGTTAAACGAACAACCGAAAAACCTCTAATGTCACATTCAACAACTTAAATGGTGACACTTGTGTTATATAAAATGTTATGTCATTTAATTATTAACATTATTCCAAACAGCACATGAATATTTTTGATTTGTCATCGAGGACTCTTATCCTGCATCCAGCATGACCTACCTTCCAAGTTGAAAAATAATAAAGTGTTCAACAGAACCACCTTCATGATCACGTTATTCATTTAGTCATTTATTCATGTATTTTATTATTTCTTTATGAAACCACAAGTCATGCTGCAAACTACTGCACACTTTCGGCCCTATTCATAGAACCTTTTACTCGCTTCAAAGTGAATTTGCACTGCTGAAAAGTGACTTAACACTGCCGGCACAAACTCTGATTCATGGAACTGTGCAAAGTACATTTTTGCTCTGCAAAGTCCGGGCAAAGTCAGCACACAGTCTTTTTTGCAGTACATTTTTTGCATTCCATGAATTGGGACCTTAATGTATCACAGTCTGAATATCACCAATGTTGACACTTTTAAATATATTCATATGAACTGCTAATTTATGGTATTTTGAGAGATGTCTGATACGTTGGCGTAAAATAACATACACTGCCTGTAATCCATACATTTTGACCAATATTGTACATGTTTGCACCACCATTTTCACTGTGTGAACTATTGTCTAGATGCTAAAACCACTGTTGTAATTTCGGCAAGGGTATAATTAAATTCCAAACATGCAAAGCTTTTGTAACTAAATGCTGCCTATGTCAATAAATCACATGGGATCGTGTCCATGCAACACACGTTGCAAATTGGCATGTTGTCTTCATGACACACCTTTAATGATTTGAGTCAGCATCATAAATAAGGATCTAAGTTATCCCACTGCGGCTGATGTTGCTGCGGTCAGACCGTTTGCATGAGAAAGGTGCGAACTACTAAAAGTTTGCACCTTTCTCATGCGAACACACATACATACTAGGGGGGCTGCAGGGGTTTCCCCCGCAACCCCCGCTCACTATACTGTAAAGTATAGTGAGCGGGGTGTTGCGGGGGACACCCCCCAGACCCTGTTTTTTTTCTTTTTTTTGCGCGTGTGCTGCGGGGGTGTCCCCCGCAACACCCTGCTCACTATACCACACAGTATAGTGAGCGGGCTGTTGCAGGGATCACCCCCGCAGCCACCGCAGTATTTTTTTTCTTTTACTTACCTGCAATACTACCACCAAAGGTTCAAACTTTTGGTGTTCGAACCTTTGGTGGTAGCATTTTTAGAACGTTTGGTCCTTGCGGACCTTTATTGTCAGTAAAAAAGTACAATTCCATAAATAATGCAGTTTTGTGTCACAACTGTCACAGACAGTGTTACAATAGAGGATTCAGAAGCAAGGAACATATTTTAAGAGGTTTATTTACAAAAACAAAAAGTCGGGGATTAGGTTGACTGAGGCCACGAGATTTGTCTCAAATCACAAAACGAACACCTTGTTGCATTTGAATATGCAAAACACATTCAAATCACTCACAATAAGGGAGTTATGTCTGGATCTTGGGATGTCAGGACTCCAGCTGTAATGTACCATTGCGTGAGGACAGCAGGGGATCACTTTCCTGGGATTACACATATTGAAGTTGGAGTGCTTGCACAGTATACATCTTTAGGAATTTAATGCAAGAGGTCTTGGATAGAGGGAGCAACCTGGACACTTTCATATTTATCTCATCCTGGAAGTGCATAGTGTAACGGATGGGCACATCTAGTCCTCAGAATCCTTCTAATCCCATTCAAAGGGGTGTCTAATGTAGTGTTGGATGGATATATTAATTAGAACTTTAAACCACCCATATTTCAGGTGTTTCAAAAAAGTTTGAACAAAGGTCAGAAATATGAAAAGTTCAGACTAAAGGTTTGAACCTGCTGTCTACATAAGGAGCCATGTGGTTGAACCTCATGCAGTCTTCGGCAACCTTTAGAGAGGCAGGAGCATTTTGTGGAGGCAGGTTTTGGACATTTGGAAACGTGATAATACAGTTAGAGTAGCAGAGTGGGAGTAAGGGGTGGGAGATGGGCTGATAGTGTGAGAGTTTGGAGAGCCAGATTTAAAAAAGTTGTTAGCCTATTTTTTTCTGAATGTGCGTGTGACATATTCAGTTATTTAACTACACACGTGGCATCATTGTAGGGGGAGGGAATCTCTGAGAGTAATATCAGTGTCAGTGATCAGAAAGGTAAGAACGCAGGAGTTTTGGGTCAGTGTAACCCAGTATCCTTAACGCTCTATCTGCTCCCACTTGATGATTGTAGCTGAGCATTCCTTTTTCCCCTTTGGAAACCAATGCACCTTGATTGTCGTTATGTTTAACAGGTTTGCACAATGGTGTATTTCCTCTTTCTAGTTGTCTTCCAAAATATCAAGTGTCCTAATGAAATTATTTTTGAAACATGCGACCATTCGGTGATGGGGTCTGCGTCTATTCTGACATTTGACATCCTTCACCATACTTTACATCTCCATGACTGGCCAAAATATATCTTCCTGTTTCGCTGTCCTGGTCTGCTCACACTATTCTGCACTACGTTTACATTTCTCACTAGAGCAGTGTGGTTACCTCCTCCTCGTCCTCCCCCGTTATCTTTGCCCAATAAAGCTCTTTCTTCATCAAAAACTGCTGTTTTTTCCTTGCTGGTAATCGCTGCTTCTGATACTTCTGCTTCTCGTGGATTTGGATATTAATTGCATTACAACACGGGATTGAGGGCCTTTACAGGGTGTTAACCACACGACTGCCCAGGATTTTAGCACTCAAAGAGTACAGGAGCCTCTCACGACAAAATACAAAAAAACATAAATTAAAATTTGCCTTGATAGGCCAAGTTGTAGGTTTTTGACCCAATAAGAACAGGAGAGTAAAACGTACATGTATGAGCGAGATATACCTTCCAGCTGGTATGTAGGCAAATGATATGGTTATTTATCTGATAAAACATTGTAACAGAGCTTTTAAAGAGCAGATAGTGGTAGCAAACTGAGTCGAGAAAGGGGTAGGAGTCTGTATCATTTCTGAATGAATCCACGCCTCCATTACTGCTTAACCATCCGTTTAGCTTTCAATTAATTGGAATATGCACTGCAGCTTCCTGATCCCAATTAGCTGACATGCCTCTAACCTTTGATGTGATAGTAACCTTGAAAGGCAAGTAATGATTGCCTTCTGTGCAAATTACATCTTGGACACTGGGGGTCATTACGACCCAGGCGTTAACCATGGCGCAATCAGCGCCATGGTTGACGCCGGTATTTTAACGATTGCGTCATGGTGGATGGCGGAATTACCGCCCCATTCCAAGGTTGGTGGGGTGGTAATTCCCCCCATAGGGCTCAATGGGAATGGGGAAGGCGGTAATTACGGTACCGCAAATTGCGGTACCGTAATTACTTCCAAGGTCCCTTTGCGGGTCCAATCCTTAAGGGCTGGTCAAGATCAGCCGTTAAGGTAGGGACCCGCAAAGGGACATCGTAATTAGGCGGTAAGGGGTTAATGGCACTGCAACCTTTTACAGCGCCGTTAACCCCTTAGCGCATGGGTCGTAATGAGGCCCTGAATATATGTATTATAGAATTTGCAATGCTAAAATCAAGGAAAACATAACAATATTGGCATGGTTTAAAACGTTCTGTGCATTGGTAGTCGTTGATAGTCTGCGAGTCCTGAATACAGAGGGGTATTAAAGTTCCACAGTATACACATTCATTTGATAAATTGGCATTCAAAGTATAGGAGCTTGGGTTCATTAATAATGTAGTGGTTGTAGTGAAAGCCTAGCTGGACAGGTGCTTCACAGTGTGTTTTGATCAGGAATCGACGACTTTGATAAATAAAATGATTTTTCTTTGCTTTTACTACTTTAGTACTTCCCATTTAGCCTTGTCTACTTACTTGGGTAATCTTTGGGGTGTATCTTTTCTGACCAATTGCCATAAAACGTTAATCTGTATTTTGCAGTTCCACAGGCACAGCAGTCAATTATGGGTTTTTCAGTCCCATCTTCTGAAAGCGAATCTAAAAAATAAAGATCGAGTTTTCTGGTCATTTGAGCAAATGTACAACAGCGTCCATGTTACAACAATGCATCTTGCATGTTTAAGGGTCGGAGCACATACACGGAAGTTGCCAAATAATCATGTTTTTCAAAACCTTAGTGTTGTATGATTTCAGACCTAAGTACACTGTGCACGTTCCAGCTTATAGAAAAAGGGCACATTTTCCAAAGGTATTTCACTGTTGTTTTTAAAATGTTGAAAACAAACAGGAAGAATGGTCTATGCATATTAAAAAACTATGGAGAAAATACATACTTGTTTTTTACAATGGTAATTCTCAATCATAACAAGTCATACAATGGAAGTGCCCATTTATGTGGTAGGAGAAGAGTTTTGGCTGAAGTGTATTGTGCAAATCTAGGCGTTATGGTGCATTGTGAATTTAAAAAGAGTTTGCACAGGAGCAAACTGCATTTGCAAATGTGCAATGCTAGTAAAAGTGCAAATGCACTTGCTCTGCATTTACACTTTGGCTTATTCCATTGTGCATATGAAAAAGAAGTCTGCACATTGTACAGTAATGCTACCAAAATTGGCAGTCAGGTGGATGGGGGTCAAATGATAAAGAACAATGTTAATAATGTAAGTTACAACAGGTGAAAATCATTCTGCCTCCGATTTTAATTGTCACTTGAATAAATATTTACAAATACATCGGGTGTAATGTACTACTTTTTGAAAATCTGTTTCACTGAAAAGTCCAACTTGTATCCAATGCTAGTGGTCTAACATGGAGAATTTTGCACCAGCATAACAAACTTAATGTCAGATGGAAAACAACAATATCCTATATTTAATTATTGAAGATTGTCTATGCAATGCGATTTGGAGATAAATACAAGCCTGCTTCATTTGTCGGCCCTTGCTTTCTAAAGTTCTGCCTCATTTGCGGGCCTTTGTCTTCCAACATATTGATAGATTTCACAGTCATTTAATCTTCACATCCAAAGGCTTTAGCTGTCCAAATGAGTGTTTTTTGGTTCATAGTTACAAACATTTTAATGTTGGGGCGAGTGTTGCGAAAAATTAAACAGGCACCAAGCCCAGTGTGCTTTAGGTACATAGTGATTCATGGATACTACCTGTATATCTCAGACCCATCGTCAAATAGAAAGATCTGTGGCCATTCGTATGTTCCCTAAACACGCTGTTTTTGTATTCAAAGCAGCCAGGAGCCCCTGAGTGTGTTATGTGGCCCCTTGCCCTTTCCCATTGTTTTATTTTTTTTAGATGTACAACGAGAATAGTCATGTAAACCCCAGACTGGCCACCTTGAAATGACCCCCAGAAAATAGAAAATAATGTATGTGGATATTCTAGGTTAGGATAATGTAAGACAAGTATAATAAAACGACAAAATATTCTGGAAGTGATCATTAGAAATTAACATTTAAACATTTTAAAAGAGCCATTTCATAATGTCTATGTACAATTAAATAATGTTCTTTTTTCAATATAATAAGAGTCTTTTTCTGAGAATACACACCATTTGGTCTTTCGAAATAAAGGGTCGTGCTCGGATACAAACGTAGGATCGGTTTCTTCTGTGAGCACCAAGGCAATTTTTCATTTTGACTGTTAGCCACTGATTGCACAAACACTAATAATGAGCAAATAATAGAATATAACCAACACAGTTGTGGACCCTGATGCCTGACCATCGCATCCTTGAAGGCCCAATCACCAATGCAGAATCAATATGCTTTCCCCATCCTTTTACACCTCCACTCAGGCATTGTACGCTCACTGAGTTGGTGACATTCTTGCAGAATACACAAGATGGCAATTTAGGTCTCCAAATACCAGGATGGCCCACACCTCAGTGATGCCTTTGTTGCTGCTGCGCTCATTCTGCTTTTAACCATTAAAAACAGAGAACCCAACCCTCTCCTCCTTCGGGTTATGTGTTTTCATGCTCTAGTCGTGCTTTTGCCAGCTGTGGCTGGGATGGCTCTAGAAAATGCACACCTGACAACAGGGCACTCCCCCCATACAGAGACAGAGACCCAGAGAGAGTGCACAGGGAGATAATGAGAGAAATAGAGAGGTAGACTGCTAGATCAGCTTATGATTTGCCAGGTACAAATAGTTTAATAGAAAGCATTAATGAATTCATTAATGCATGTCTAAAACATACGTTTATTCACAAACAGTTTTAAGAATACATGAAAAGATACACATGTTGGGTTTGTACCTTTTCATCATTTAGACACACAACTCGGATACATGAAGCAACCACGTGTGCAGGTCTGTTAATATATAACAGATTGGCAGGTTAGGCTTCTGGTCCGATTTTAAAGTAGACTCCAAAAACTCACTGTACATTGTTGGGCTCTTACTCTGAGAAACTCCTAGAGAGAGTAGAGAGAGACTCTAAAGAGAGAAGGGGAGGGAGAGATATAGTGTGTGTAAGAGAGAGAGAGAGTATAGCTTTCCACCAGCCTGACCCATGGTAGGCCCAAACAAAGTGAAGACCTCAGAGAGGGCTGTGGGCCATCACCGGCCATGCCTGCTTCCACCCGCTGGGGGGGGGTTAATTTGCATGCCAGGGTTTATCCAGGGTGCAAATGGTTTCTTTTTCCCCACTGGAGATTTGCACTGCTGGAGCAGCCAATATCACCAGGGAAACAAAAATAAAAAATAAAAAAGATGGCTGCCGAAAAAGGTTCCATTTCCAATTCTATGTCTGCAGCCGAAGGAGTGCCGTGAGCTATGGTCTCGCAGGAAAGTTGGGAGGGGGTGGTGAAGGGGTTTGATTTTTTGCGAGACAGATGAATATGTCATCCATAGCTACTGCCCCTCCCCTGGCCTAATATTGCACAGGTGAGAAATGTTATTAACTAAGGCAACCGTACCACCCATATCCCAGGCAGGTACAACAAGATATGGACAATCTCAGGTAAACATTTCAAGAGTAATAAAACTGACATTGCAACAATTCATGTTCATGCATTAGACACAAAGCAAATGTGCACTCAACATGAAGAACATGCACACTAAGTAATATTTGCATGTATGCATGAAGAATGTTAACATAGCAACCACAAGACATGAAGAATATCAACATTATCATTGTATAAACTGAATGCAACATGAAAGACACGCAAATATAGCTCACTAACATAGAAACGCAAGAGGAGCGAGCAGCCATCTTTTCCAATATGAAAGCTGCAATACCATTCCAGATAGACAAAATCCTCAAGGCTTCGAAAGAACACAAAATGCTCAAGCCACAGAAATACAGACCCGTGCAGAGTTCAGACAGTATGTAGAATCCCAAGCCAAGATTACCATGAATAAGGGAGAATAGGAACGGCAGAGAGAAAACACAAGCTAATGATTCCCAAGATGCAAGCCATATATTATCAGATTAATTAAGAATACAACTAGCCTTTGTTTGCCTGGTGCAGGACAACTATAAGCCAAAAGACTCCATAAAGAATACCCTAAGGGTATCCCGAGTGGTAAAATAAACCATAACATTCACATTAATATTAGATAAAATCCTAATAAATGCACAGTGAAATAATTCCAAACACGGTGCCATCACACATGACCCATAATTGAAGAACACTGTCTCTTCATTAGTAACAAACACAGATAGGACACCTGCTGTACTCCCTACATGTACACCCTGACACAAGACTCCACACAAGGCCAAATACAAAGAGATCACCCTGGGTTGTGGCATAGAAATGAGAGATGGTATCCTCTTTAATTGACAGGAAAGCAGCTGTGGACCTCTCTCCTCCTACCTCTGTCTGGCTCATGTCTTGACAACTTGTCAATTGCCTAAGATTTGTCAGCAAAAAGCCAAACAATCAAAACCACTGATCTTAAGCCATCCATTACGTATTATGCCAACCAATAGCTAATTGTAGAGATTATGTCTTTTTACCTTTATCAATTTAGAGGTGATCTCAGGAGGAGCCATTTGACAAGTGTTACCCAATTGGAAATGTAACCCCTATAAAATGTATATGTAGTTAATCCCTTTGACCAATCCCCAGTACCAAAGGTTTTGGTAACCAAGATTAGGGTATGATGTTAGTTATGACAAATATTGAATATACAAACCATTGTTTTTTATGTAACCATATAGAGTGTCAATAATTATGTGCTTGTATGCTGTCCCTGCTTTATTTTGATGATAATAAAGCTGTGGTTTGCCTTGTACTTTGTCAATTTCCATTATTGAGTCCCGTTTGAAATGGCTCCAGAACCGCTGTGCAATTTGGGATTTTCTAGACCATCTTAACAGGTTGGTTTTGGGGGAGAGGTGGGTAGACTACAAGGAGAGGCTACTTGTTGCCTCCCCACATACAGAAATGGTGCCACCCTGGGAAGGGCCTCTGGTGGCTGGAACAGTGGGCAGAAAATGTATATTCTCACTCGCTGTTCCAGCCACTTGGTTGGCTAATGGGCCTTCCCCAGGTGCAAATATGCCATTGACAAAGAAGTATGTTTCACTTATGCCTGACTTGTTTGTCTCTTTACAGGAGAAAAACAGGGGTTGGGGGCAAGCCAATGCTTTCCTAGTAACCTCTTTGTGATGAGGAGTAAGTCCAGAGTACGTGATAATTAACAATAACCTTCAACAATATCCCTGTTGCACTGAATTATTAATAATACTTCAATATCAACACACATAAATAAATAGTATTTCTTTTCAGACAGTGGGAATTAAAAAGAAACGTTTTGTGAGTCGGCTCCTGTTTCCTTCCTTCTCTAATGGTTCTGCATAATCCATTGCACACCCAGAGGAAATCAAACACTACCAGTGTGCAATAATCCTGCAACTGCTGTAGACACTGACTAACAATCTCTCAATAGTTATGTACCCTACACTCTCAGTATCTGCACCAAGCATTCAGAGACTACCAATCCAGTGGGGTGTAGCTCCAAACAAATCCCTATAAAATGTTCAAACATAATTGAGTGACCTCATATTTCAAAGTGTGATGGAGTGTCATTAAAAAAACACTCAAACACCTTAGGTTGGCTTCAAGGGGGTTTATTTGGGATGTTACAATGATGGTGCGATTAGTTGCAATTGCCAAACTTTTAGGGCCAAAAAGTGTCTTTGGGTGGCATTTTGTGTTAGAGCCACCCCTTGCACTTTCTCTTCTCCCTTGGTCTACGACCACCCTAGCCTAGGCATCGGAAACCGGTTCATTTTAGACCTTGGTAACTGCTACTGTCTGTAGCTTGGTCATATACTTAAGGTGACTTCGCAGAGGCAATTGCAAGCTGACTCACTAGGGATCTTCTAGCTTTCCCTAACCCTGCAAACCGTTCTAAGAGAGTTAAGGAAAGTTTCCTTCACTCACTCCGTCGGAGTCGCTCAGCACACATGTCCATCCACGGCATTGCCTTCTATGCTTGGGTCCCCACAGCGCTCTCCTCCCCTTCATGCTACTGTCTCTCTGATGTCCCTCTTTGTCTTCCTACCTTCAACCTTAGACATTACTGTCTTTCTTGTGGTTCCTTTCCTCCTTCTCTACTCTTCCACTCACTACTACCACTACCTCCTTTACTGCTGTGCTCTGCCCCTCTCTCTGCCACTACTACTTCTCCACTACTACTGCTACCTCTATTCAACTTCCACTTCCCCTCGTCTACTTCTACTACTAACACTACCACTTCTATGTTACTAATTCTATTTATCCCCCTCTCTTCTTACTACCATTCACTACCTTCCACTACAGCTATGGCTCCCAACTACCACCTCTGCTGCTACCACTACCCCTCAGATGCTACTACTACCACCTCCACTAACAACTACCACTACCTTCTGTCTACTCTTACTCTACCACTACTTCACTCACTCCTCCAGTCACATAAAACCACCCGTAGACCCCTCTCTCTAACCTTCTGCACACCTTTCACTTTGCCCTCCTTTAGTCTTTTGGTCAACATCCTTCCACCACCTGAACTGACCCTACTAACCCACACTGAACCATTCCCAAGCTACTTTTTAAATAACCCTTCCCCTCCCCGGATTGTCCAGCTTCGCCTAAAAAACCAACTGACCTGACATCCGGGGTGTGTAAGGGGAGGGCTTGGGAGTCTTCAAATAGGGCCTCAAGCCCTGTCCCTTTACAGGCAATGGGTCGTTGCAGGTCTAAGGTGCACAGCCTAAACAGGTTCTGAGGACTGACATCCCTGCATTGTACAGCCTTCATAAAAGCCCTTTTGATATTAAGTCTCCCTGATGAGTTAGTAACTTTCTCTCTTTGTGTGGACTTCCACTGGTTTAGGCAGCAGGAGTCCCTGCTCGCTTCCCTGAGAGTCACTGGCTGGTGCTGCTCCTCCAGCATACCTCTCCAGACTGCCACTGTTGCCTTCTTTTTCTCCTGGTGGTCAATTGGCCCCACTCTGGTGCCACGACTGTAGTTCTCGTCCCTTCTCTGGCATGTCAAAACACCAGCCACATCTCTATGAGTAATCACCTAAACCGTATAAAATGGAACCAGATCTCTCTTCAGAGATTTAACTCTCATTTAACAACAGATAAATATAACTATTATTAAAAGTAATCCTCTGAACAATCTGGCTGATGTCGTCACTACTAAGATCAAACTTAGACCAAACAATGAGCAGGAGAATAAAAAGGAAAACAAGTCTCTATGCAAAGATCCAAAACCTCTATTAAGTAGTGTGACCAGCTCAGAAGAAATCAGCAAAGCGTTCACTAAACGTGAGAGGACGTTTAAGAACTGGTTGCGATCACACAATAAAAACCTTTTGGATAAGTGAGTAGAAATGCATAGCCTCATAAAGCGTATTGACCCTCCGCGAATTTTGGGAACAACTCAATAATACTGATAATTGTGCGTGTTTATTCACAAATGTATCTGAAGCTGTTTGGATACAGTATATAGAGGGAATCTACTCTCAGACAAAAAACAAGGGGTAACAATAAGTGCCTGGAAAAATGTTCTACAAACCTACTGCGAATATTATGACTTCTAAATGATTTAGAGACCCAAGGCTTGACGGATTATGTGATGCACTTATAAAAGTAGCACTGCAAATCTGGACTAACATTCTTCATGCCTTATTCAGAGCTATAAATAAGACAGGGATGTTACCTCCCACTTGGACCCTAAGTATACTGGTTCCAGTGTATAAGAAAAGATCCAGAGAAAATACCCCAAATTATAGAGTTCTAGCTATGTTTGATGCCGCTGCAAAGATGTATGCACAGGTCCTATTTGAGGAGTTGAACCAATGGGCTATGTTCCTAAATGTAGGTTTATTTAATCAGACATGATTTAGGCAAGGCACATCTACTTCAGTTAATGTGATGGTTCTCTCATTACTCATTGAGCAGTCACAACATTCCTAATGATGCACAATATATTCAGTGTATATTGACTTTGCTACCGCCTTTGATGTGGTCAAGCAACAGCATATGTGGCAGAAGTTGTCAGATTGGGTCATACCGGGTGGACTGCTGAAAATACACCAGTAGTAGTGCAAAAGGAGATTGGCAGATGCATCAGACATTCCATTCAAACATTTAATGAGCTAAAACATGGATGTGTCTTACCGCCCCTACTGTTTAACTGCTCCCCCGCGACTGCAGCACACCAAAGTACGCTGGCTTAGTTACGCCGATGACCTGGTATTACTTTACTTGACCCCTACTGTACTCCAGTCCATATTAAATGCACTCCCCAATTATCCCAATAAAAATGTACGATACCAAATCTAAAATCACGGTATTTAACTTAAAGAAAAAATAAATTATGAATGGTGCATCAACATGACTAATATTGAGCAAGTATTCGATTACCCTCTACTTGGGAATCAAAATAGAGAAGTGCATAACTTAGAAACTCCATATGAATATGCTAAAGAAACAACTGAAAAATGATGGTGGATATAGTTCACATCCGCTGATGGAAAGCTATAATGTTAAAATCACATAATGTATAATATATGGTTGTGAAGTTAGGGCCCAACGTAACTGGGATAAAATAATTAAAGGGAAATAATTAACCATTACTTGAGTTGCATACATCGGCTTCATTAGAATTAATGAGTGCAGAATTAGGAATTACATCCATCAATGCAACTGTCCTATATTAAATATCAAAATGCAACTGTCCTGAAACTTTGAGAAGGAAAGTGAATTATTCACAATGAATTAAGCTTCCCGACACTGCAGTCAAGATCAAACACACAAACAACACATTGATTGCAATAGGTATGAAAGAGAAGCCTATGGCTACAATTACATGTAACTGAGGGGACAATTATATTGGACAGTGAACAAAATTGGGTCGACATACGCACCAATAATTATGCATAAGGACACTTAAAGTACATACCCAAGCCTGCTGAGCTACCAAATTATGTAAATAAATGTCCTTGCCCTGCTTTCAGAAGACTTATTTCTTACTGAAGTTCAACTTGCTCCTTACAATGGAAATGCTTCATGCATGGACAAAACTCTCATGTGGAGATTGCACTTGTTAATTGTGTGACTGTACTGTGGAAACTACTAAGCACCTAATGCTACACTGAACAGTGATTGAAAATGAGAGGAACCACCACATGGGTAAAACATGTGTGTATAACATTCAATGAAAAGAAATGGGTTAGGAAAGAGCTGAGAACAGGGAGTAACAATGTAATTATAATTGCAGTAATTTCAAACTCAGTACTTGCTATTCTTTTCTAAATAATGTTGTATACAGACCATGTTGATCAATAATACAATACATTAAAAATTATCACAAAGAACAGCACACGTTTGATAATGTTTCAAGAATGTATATATTCCGCAATTATTCGAACATCTCAAAGCACATCAATTTATTCAGCAATATCAAGCAATCAATGTGGTCTTTTCTTTAGAAAAATAGATGAATTTACCTTGTTCACAGAGCCTCTTAGTAAGGGAACCATCATCTTGAAAATATATAACTCTTTTCTGAACAATACTTGCTCTGTAAAGCAAAGGAAATGAAGTAGTTAATGTGCTTTGCTTTCTCCTATATGAAGAATCAGATTGTATGTTTTTCCTACATCAACATAGTATTAAATAATAATAAACAGTGTAAATAAGTTCTTATTTGTAAAGATGACATTTTCCTGATCTATTTGAAGAACCAGATGCTGCCCTCCCTCGTTTGTTCAATCAATTACTTTACATGAATAAGGTAATCATAGTGTAATCATAGTTTCGATAGAATCTCCTATTTTTTTTCCTCATGTATTGGGGACATGAAAATATCGTCATAATCATGTCATGTTTGTTTAGATTTGTAATCCATAAAAAAATAATCATACACTAAATGAATTCCCATAATGCTAATTATTTCAGAAATGTTTTGGAAGTTCTGGAATTATACAAACAATATTAATATACACGCCCAAATAATAAAATTGCATATAACTAATAAAATCAGAATATAATAATGATCAGTATTATGCATTACACATTGTATATTATTACATGATAAGATATCATTTTCAAGGCTACATTTATGAAGACTATTCGTTTTTGCTATTCGATTGGCATACCTAAGGATAGCAACTTACTTTTAGGATCCTTGTAACCTACCCAGTCAAGTAACCTCAATAAATGCATACGCCACTTCCTGATCAGGAGCAATACCGGGGTCAAAAAACAAGTGTCTGGAATCCAGACAACCTGCCGACAATTGCAGTTTCCTTGGTGTCGATACTGAAGCCAACATTCACTTACATTTATATTGATAATATATTCAAGGAAAGTCTTGTGATTAATATTATATCCTTACGTACCGGTGCAAATATCAAGATAATGAGAGCTATCCATTCTGTCCAGGTAATCAACTAAGAATCTCTTGGTTGGCTATCAACCAAAACATCGCAACCTATGCGCATGTATGGCTTTTTTGGGGCTAGCTCTAGATGGCTGACCCATTTGATCTGGACAGGTGAACCAAGCCTCTCTGACACAACTTATTCATCTTGACTTCATCTTTGTTAACCAAGAGATGTGGGATAAATGATTGGATCATAAATCTCTTACCAAGATTTTTAGAAGCATATTTGGTTCCGATGACCAGATCTTTACCCATCGTTTTGCAGCTTGTATCATGATAAAATCAACAATAGAGGGGATATTCATCTCCAAGTGCACAAACAAATTACTAGTGGGTGCCCCAAAAGCTATTTGCTAAAGATGTTTTCGACTTGGATTAAGTGATTATTGCAGTTTAGTCCCCAAAGTAATAAGAATAAATTGCTTGGGACACTGCCATAGCAGTATAATTGGATGTAGTTGTCTTCAATGATGAATACAAATGTTGCCTGAAGTTTGTTGGATACGTTCTAAAGCCTTTTTATTGTGGTTGGACCATTTGAGATGTATGAAAATGAACCCATAAGTAGTCATAGGTACGGACTCGTTCAATGTTATTTTTGTTTAATTGTAATTTCATTCACATTTTAGTTGTCCTGCCGATTGCCATCATTTTAAACTTTAGGCATTCATTATCAAGTCTTGGTTACAACAAAAAGTTTCAAAAGCAGCCAATAATTTGGTAAGGGCAACATCTGTTTTTGCCTAGTTTACTACATTATCAGCAAACAGAAGCAATGCTTTCCTATTTTGAGAATATCAGGTGTGACTTTCTCCAAAGTAATGTCCAGAGTATTGATATATACGATGATTAATAAAGATACCATGTGTGATGAATCCAACAGAGTCATCACCGATCTCACAGCGGTAACCTCCTCTCAAGTGGCCAGGGGACAGCAGCTGCTACCTGATCCTGGTCCTGGGGGAAGCTATATGAGGGAGGGTCACATGGGAGGAGACAGCCTCTGGGGAGATGTCATGGCTTCATGGGATGAGACATGGTATGATCCATTTGCCCCTGAAGAAAATCCCTTGATACCCAACACCGTAATGGCCTATTGCAATACATCCTCTGACCCCCTTTTAGGGAAAATAGAGAAACCATTTCCCATAACTCTATAGGCCACATATACATCTCTGGTCTAAAAGGTAAAACCCCCAAACTACCTTTTCCAGTTCTAATTATCCGGCATATGCAAATGGCTCATTCAGAACTGTTGAAAGTAATTTTTGAAGTAACTGGTATGAATCGAAATCAATGGGCTCCTTGTCCCACAATCACCCAAATACTTGGACAATTAAGAAGGAAAGAACAATGCAGAGCCAAGGGAGCCTCAAGTTCACTGAACGGTCTAATAGTTTTTGGAATGCACCTGTGTGCAGGAAATTTAAAGATTCTAAGCAAATTCTTGGAGGCTTCTGCTGTTTGGGAAAAGTCATTGCACCATTCTGCAAGGTTTGTGGAGCTTGCAAGCATGAACCAGTGTGGCGGAGCTGTGTGGCTTGCCAGAAAGTAAGCAGAGAAACATTGCGAGGATGGGACGTGCCACAGACATGTGAGGAGCCAACGCAAGACTCTTGGGGTTTCGGCAACCGAAGAAGGCAGCATTTCACCTACCAAGACCTGGATGGAGGCAGGCAAACCGAGAGGAACCCGAGAGAGAGAGAGACCGGAACGACATGAGAGCAGTCCAGAGTGGAAACCAGGCAGCAGACCTTTGCCGCCAAAGTGAGAATGTGACAGCGAATGCCAATAAAAGCCGGCTTAGTCAGCCTAGGCAGGACTGGGACCCCAGAACGTTTCAGCAACCTTGCCAAATACAAATTATAACAGTTGAAACAAGAGAAACAGTGACATTCAAGAGACTGATTTACTACCAAGAAAGCATATTGCAAACATGGACCCCAACGATACATGAATGTGTGGAATGCAAATATGGGGGGAACCCAAATCGAAATATGAGTCAAGGGTGTGTGATTTATCAAAAGGGGTATGTGCAACTGTGAAAATAATAAAGAAACCACAAGTGAATATAAGAAGTCATAGCAGATGAGTAAACCAGGTGGCTACAGGAGTGTGCGCATGCAAGAAGCCCTGGCAGTATACCAGGTAATCACAAGTGTATAGGAAGTCCTGGCAGGGGAGTATACCAGGCAGTTGCAAGTCTACAGGAGGTAGCAAGAAAAGATATACAACTGTGTTTGCTAAACAAGAAGGAAGTTTTGAAAGAAGTGGAAAACACACGGCTAAGCAGCCTTGAAAATAACAGTATTGTTGTGGGCCAGGATAGACAAACAGAACTGTTAAATTAAGAATCATTTGTAGCAAGGAAGAACCAGGGGGAGGAGTCCAGGGAGAAACCCACCCCCAAGAACCAAGGCTTTTTGACCATAAAGATATTTTGTGTTGGAGAATCATTTATATTGAAGAAGAGTCCATGAGACGGGATCCACCCTCTGGAATCAAGGCTTTTTGACCTTGAAGAAGTGTTGTATTGAAGAATCATTTATACTAAGGAAGAACCCAGAGGAAGGGAGTCACATTCTGGAACAGATTATCCTTTTCTCTGGATAACTTTTGTGTTGGAGTTGTTTATTTTCCCTTACAAATTCTTTGTGGAATAACCAAAGGTTAAAGACTTTTCTCTTGTCACCTTATAATTTAGTTTATAGTGTGAGTGTCAGAATGGAACTTTTGGATTCAAGGACAGTTATGAGTATGACATCCTGACACAGACAGATCCTTAGTTGTTGGTTTCAGTTAGAGAAATTCCTCTTAGAGCAGGGTTAGAGAAGCCTTTTCCCAACCCTTAAGTTTTCAATAAAGGTCTTTAATCAAAAACATGGCTCCTTGTGCCCAAGTTTGATTCCTGACTCTCCAAACATGCTCCTAGCAATATTAACATATTTTGTTCTTTAATTTTCTTTATTTGTTTCTAGGTCATATATGTCTATGTTCAATTATTCGGAGAACATAAGGTCCATTTTGTGACATCATTTATATGCAGTAAAATCCCAGACTTGCAGCAAGGATTTGCATGCATAAGGATAAACTGGATGAGTTGGCAAAGGGCCTGCAGTCAGCCTCTTGATGGATATCCAAATGATTTGGGCTTTCCAAAAAAAATCTAAGAATTAGGCAGTTCACCCTGAATGGATTATGTGATGGGATTATTCCCATACGCATTCATGTATTTATGTATGGGATTCATAAAGCAAAATCCAAATTGGGAAGCAACAGAACACTAGAAACCATGGCAACATACTTTGTTGGATTAAGGTTTATGGGAAAAGTCAGGGGAGCAAAGGGAGGACTCTAAAGGGGATGATTTTGGGTTGAGTAGAGGCATGGTGAGATGATCTTTTAAGGGTAAGGTCCTCCGGTCTTTCATAAAGAGTAGGTTTTAGTGGGACAGTTTGATCTGTGTTGGTAAGCTTTTCCAGTGGTAGGGATCATTGCAGAAAACACCCTGTTTTACACTATTTCCATTCTTGTGATTCTGTGGCGTTTTTATGTGTTTTGGCCTCTGAGGCTTGGGATTTTCTCAGCCAGGTAAAGTAATGTTTTTGCTGTAACAGCTTTGCTGGGGGTACAGACTGTCTTGACCATGATGCATGCTTGAAGGTTTAGCCAGAGCAGCTCCTTGAAGGTGTGGGTGAATTGTCTTAGTCCTGTGGTGATGAGGGATGAGGAGGGTTTTCAGAAGGGATACATTGGCATTTAGAACTCTTGCAAGTAGGGTGTTGCCACATTGCAGGTTGGAGATGACCTGGCTTGATAGGCTGTTCTGAAATTGTTGCATGCATTTGTGGTGGACTTCCAGTTATTACCATGCTGTTTGGGTCTTCTTGAGGATGTGTTTTTGAAAGATGAGTCACTGTTGATGGTAAAGCTGAGTGAATTTGCTCTGGGTGAGTGTTGAGACATGAATTCATCTGGGTTCACAGCTGTAAACCAACTGCAGACCTGGCCATGCTTTGTCTTGTGGAGCTTCAGATTGGTGACATCCAGGCTTGGAAGTTCACCACACAGTGATTTATTCAATGGATGTCATTGATGTAATTTCTCTTTAGTTGTATATGCATGTTATCTGTATGTTGGTGTATCGTTGTATTGCTGTTGGAGATGAGAACCCTGGAGATTCTATATGGAGATTGAAGATAGGAAACAACATTTGTGAGTGTAAAGGTGTATATTTGCACCCCCTCCCCACCCTCCCTCCTTTTATCCCTTTGAATGAATGCACCTATCTGAGGGAATGCAGGTCCCAAACTGATTTCTAAAAGTGGGCACTCTGGGCAACCCCCACAGTCGATAGAGCAGACAACCGATGGGTGAATCAGGAGTGAACACCCAGAGAGCCTGAGTGCAAAGTCCACAAAGTCCATAGGGACCTGACCCGATGGCATGAGGAAGCAGCTAAGGAAGAAGGGACACCAGTCAGCAAAAGTAGATCCAGCAAATAACAAGTTTCATGGTAGAAGGGGAAAACACAGCAGAATTATAATCCAGGAGGGGGATTACAAAATGTAGGTCTAAGAGCAATGCACAAGATCATCAACGAGCAAAATTTCTAAAAGAATGAAAAGTACCAGGAGAGACTTGCAATACAAATCACTTAGGGAAAGGCCAAGGTTGAAAACCAGAGAAACACAGAGCCTAATCTAAGGCAGAAAACACAAGCAAAAGGTAGAACTGCAGATATGGGCGGCTCAGAAATGACCTGTTGTTGAGAAGAGAGGAGCATTTATTCTGAACGTTTCTTGTTTCTGGGTGTGCCACCTCAGCAAAAGATTGCACTGGCTGGTCAGGGGCACATGACTCTGTGACACCATAGATACACCTGGAACCTTGGGACGAGTATTTCCTGACCCAACTGTGGCTTTTCCAACACCACAAAAGATGCTTGGTGCTTGCAACCCCCCGAGAATTGGAGTGAATATTGTGCCATCTGTGACACCTCAAACTGGCTCAGCAAATTGCTGTTATCTTTGTTCTATTGTATACGAATGTTTTGGGGGAATGCCTCTGTCATCTGTAAACGTGTTAATGTAAGTCAATTACGATTGAACATGGACAGGTCTGTTCTTCAACTAAATACAACTCATATGAAGAGAGTGCTTAGAGGTGCTAACAATGACCTGTTCATTGTTCACAGTAATGGCTCAGCATGTGTTGTTGTGAAATTGTGTTCTTCTTCCTTGCAACCATATTGTGGAGGTGAGAGGTTGGTGTTACCATGAACAGCTCTACAGTATAGAGGGGATTGGTTATCTAGGTAAAACTTGCATGGTCAATGTTGTCAAAGGTATAGGTGTCATGGTGGGATCAAAACATATAAAGTGTTTGAGCGGTGAACAGTCATTTTGGGGGGGTACAGTGAGAAGAGAGTAGCAGGGCACTGGGAGGACTTCTGAAGAAGCAGAGGACAACACAGTCCAACGTTATTTTAGATTTTAATGTCCAAGAAATATATATATATCTGTTTTACTATATGTTGAATGTGAATCTCAAATGAACATCTAGTAAGGTAACCCAAACTTTGAAGTCATCCAGTTTGTATGCAGGTCCTCCCCAGAGGATGAAAACATCACCCATGGGTTGGTGCTGTTGTAAATGTAGTCAACATCAAATCTCTAGATATAGGTTAGCGATACAAGGCACCATGATGGTGCCCATCACTGTTCATCCAATCTGGTAGTAAAACCGTTATTTGTCAGAGCCGTTTGGGTACACCATACGATGAACTCCTTAAAGGTGTCCCTAGGTGCTTCGTTGTCAAGTGCCTCAGACACTATTCTGATGGCTTTGTGCTGGAGGATATTAGTGTAAAGTAACTTGATGTCCATGGTCATGAGAACGATGTTTTCTGTACATGTTTATATATATACTTAAGAGCACCACGTACTTTGTGTGGGGCCAGGGTATTAAAGTCAAAAACTTAAAGAGTTGCCAGGCAGACAAATAACTTGTGCAGAACTAAATTCTCAAAACATCTTGGTGAAGTGGTAATGGAAAATTACAATCCAGGGCAGAGACGTTCCCACTCAGTATGGAACAGAGAAGTCACACCTTAAGCTGTTTCCTTACGATTTGAAGGTTTTATTTAATCTCCACAGAATAATTACTCACTGTGTATGATTAAAAACATATACCTCCCCGTTTTTTTTTAAAGTAAATAGAACAGACAATAAATATTCAATCAATAATATGTGTCCTAATTAAAACAAACAGTTACAACAATCAGGCCTTTAGACCCTCTAAATAAAGAGAGAATAATTGAATGTGGCCCTACAACAACAGAAAGCTGTGAATAAAGTATACATAATTGAGGGCACCCCTTACTCTTTACGGGGCTGGGGGTAATAAAGTTGAAAACAAAAAGAGTTGCCCCGCCTGGCAGACAAATAACTTGTGCAGAACTAAATTCTCAAAACGTGTTGGTGTAGTGGTAGTGGAATATTATATAGGCTTCCTCTCCAATCTGCCTAATACAATCCATGGCAGAGACGTTCCCACTCAATGTGAAACAGACGAGTCACACCGTAAGCTTTTTCCTTACAAAATAAAGGTTTTATTTACTCTCAACATATTTAGACAGAGGATCATGGATGGACCCTATGCTAGAAACAATTGGTCTTCCGGGAGGAAATGGCTGTGGGAAGTCTAGCACTGCAATTTACAATTGGGGAAGAAACAGAAAAGAGATGCAATATTCAGAACAGTAACCCTGCCTCCGAAGAAGAGCTAATTCTGCTGTACAGTCAAGGTTCTATCATTTGCTTGGCCTTTGACATACTCCTTAGCCTTTTGAGATATCTTTCTTTTCATGGGCAGCACTTAATTTGCCAATACTGATGTGTGATGAGAAAGTTGAGCTACTTGCATCATGTTTTGTTTAAGGACCTTTTGATCACCATTTAGATGCTGGTGCAGATCAGACATTAGTAAACACTGTGACAGGTTTAAACCAGAATGTATGGTATCACCATAGAACCTGTTGACTGCATTAAGATGCTGGGCCATAAACAGAGCAGACCTCGGCAAATGCTGTGATCAGAAGTAAACAGGAATTAATGGTGTCACTGTACAACCTGTTGATATCCATTTAGTTTGCTGGACAATAAACAGAGCTGACCTCAGCAAATGTTATGTTCAGACTTGAAATTGAATTAATGGTGTAGTTTGGAATCTGTCCCTTGGTTGACTCATCATTTCACATCAATCTAAAGGCCCCAGTGGTTCTTCTCTGTGCCACAGCTGCTCCTTCCAAACCAGGTGCCATGCCAGTGGCATGGTACACCATTGGTTCCTAGTTAGAGAGGATACATGTTTGCAAAATGCATCTCAAGGAAGGCAATCACCAGCATCCCACAAGTTACTCTCCTTCACTGGTGCTGTAAAGTAATATTGGACCCAGCAAGCCAGTGTGTGGGGTCTATCACATGATTATCCACAAGGTCACTGTGCCACCTTCAGCCCCAACCCTCTCCTTGATAAGCTTCTGCTCTTCACATGACAGCTGGAGTAGACCTACATGAAATGGAAGCCCCCTTCTTTCAGGTCGTTAGATTCCTACTGTCTGCACAACCACTGGAATGGAGCTATGTGCTTATATCTGTATGAAACTAAAATAGAATAAATAAATTGCCCTACACAGGACCTGCAAACAAAGAAAACATTTCTCAGTCATTGGTGGCAGGGGGGAAGAAAACTTACAGGGCCTGGTCCCTGATTAAGAGATCCAAGGCATGCAGCCTATCTGCAAGCCGACCAGCACCTCTGGGTGTCTGAACATGTGTTTGAAAGGCGTTTTTTGACACACTTAGTATAGTACATGAAGCCGGTCCTGAACATCGTCAGTGGTGCAGGTGTGCAGTGGTGCAGATGTTAAATGCACTGAATACTGAATGCATCCACTAGATAGGAGCCCCGTGTAAATGTCCAATTAGGTTGCACACTTTGAATGCACCACCATTTAAGTCTGTGAAAACAGATTTGATTTAAAAAAAACACTGAAATATGGTTTAACTGGACTTTATGTGCACTGGGTCAGTAAATTGACACAAAAGAAACAAAGGCATACATAAAACAAAAGTATGCATACAGTAGAGTAGAGTCTTTTGTTTACTGGGAATAATAAAACTCGTGGCGAGGATCAATCCTTGGTTCGCACGTGATTCAGGGGTTCTTGCAAATTATTTGCCCATATGTCGGGGCCAGGACATGAAGGATGCAGGTGAAGGCACTAACATCTCTCTTGAATGAGGGGGCAAACAAAATGGCCTGCATTGTCTTAGGCAGCTTTAGCAGCCATGTGTCAGAGTGAAATTATGGCCAACATACTAGGAGAGTTCTTGTGAGATGGCAGTTGTGGCCGCCAGTAATAAAGAACGATATGTACAAATATCACTCTCATCCACAGTAGATACAAGTGCCTTATGATATGTTAGGAAATGCATGGTTCAGAGAGTTTATATTGAAAATACATGCATGTTAGAATTGTATTACTACTTTAGGAATAGGCTTTACAAGTGATCTGGACTTAAGTACGCAGCGTGTGTCCTCTAGTCATGGGAATTGTAAAGGGGGAATATTGTACTCATGAACACTTTTTTTTAAATTAACAAAATCAGCCGCTTAGCAATATTCGTTCGGGGATTATAACACATTAAAAATTCCAAAGAGCGTAACCGTTCTATTCTGGAGTTACTGACCTTTGTCTTGTTTATAATGGAGATAGTTTATAATGGGGCAGGTTGCTGACAGCATTAGTAAACAGTTTGATCACTATGACAAAAGGCCAGAATTTGGTTTTTATCTCATGAATTCCATAGTTGAATATTTATACGACGCATCCAAATCTTTCATATCCTATTTGAGAAATTACATTTTAGATTCCTTTTTGGCTTGACTTGGCTAGCTGTACAAACTATTATTGCAAAAGGCCATATGTATATTGCTATTTCAATGGAATACAGTGATTACATCATCAGTTACATTAATGCAAACCATGAAAATGAAGGGGTTCGCCAACATGTTGCACTCTTATTATATTTCTGTGACATGGGAATGTGTATAATTGGAGAACTTTTTTAAAAAAAATAACTTCTCATGAATTTTCTGACATCGATGCAGGTCTCAATTTGATGAAAAAAGCATTGGTGGCTATTCATATGGATGCAAGCTTCACGCAGAACATTGGTGCTTTGGATATGGGGGAGTATCCTGATGAGCGTGTACAGAAGGACCCGCTTCACAGTGTGCCTTCAGTAGCAGAGATACAAACACAAGGATTGCACTTTATTTTTGGACTTACTTCCCATGCAAAGCCTGAAATAAACATCAAGGAGTAGTGTCTATGGTGTATGCTTCCAGATTTGCTTCCTGCTTGAGGATAGAAACATAGAACTACAGAGTTTTTAGAATTTACATCAGCATAGCATTTTAGGATAACAGTATCAAGTGTTAAAGCAACCAGCCCATAAGCAGCCCAGCTTGCTCTGGTCACATGTACTATCATTTTAGAACTCGGTCTGATCATGGAATCTCTGCCGCCTCTACATTCTAAGGGGAAAAGAGGCAATAGATCCACGATTCAGGAGGCTTGAGAAGTAGACACTATGGCCTCATATTCAGGATTAAAGGCACATCTAAGTCCAGAAATGGGTGTGTGGGAAACAGATCATAGTAAGTTGCTGATTAGAGTGCATGCAGTTGTAGAGGAGCAGGTGGACGCATTATCCCTTACTCCGGCCCCCCCAACACCGTCATCCTGAACCAGCAGGTGAAGGGCCGTATATGGGACTCTATGTGTTATGACGAGTGAAAGAGTGGAAGGTTGTCATGTGGAGGGATGTCAGCACGTACCACTGGATATCATGTAGTGCTGAGTGAAATCTGACATGGGCAGAGTGATGTCATAAAGAAGTTATACGAGAACATACTGACACGATATGAACACACTGAAGAAGTAACAATGTAACTGAAGTGATAAGAGAAATATGTACGAAACAATAAAGCAATCATATATACAAAGAAGAAGGAAGTAACTTGTTCCAACCCAAGGTAGATGCGACACAAAGAAGCTTGCTATAGAGGAAAATATAATGTGGCAAGGTCGGCCATGATAGGAAAATGGATGCTGACTTGTGCAAAAATTCAATTCAGCTACCTCAGAAACAGAATAGGGCTGCAAAGTCAGGAGACGCTGGAAAACAGCTTTGTGTGCAAACAAAGAGGAGCATGTTGGCCTCGGATCACAGATTTTTCAAAGAATAACTGCAAAGCACAAAGGAAGGCAAACAGATAAGTCAGGCATATGAGACATATTTCTCTTAGATTAAAGAAGGAGAAAACATTTGCAAGAGCCAAAGTATTAGACAATTAACAATGGGTAAGGCTCCAACCACATGGAGTGAGGAAGTCTCTAGAGGCCAAGAGGAGCAGTGGCCCACGGCATAATTAAATGAAATAGCAGTAAAGTGGAGGTAAAAATAGATATATTTGTGGTCTCCTCACACGTGATCCAGAAGTCAAAAGCAAGACCTATTAATTAAGCTGTGGATGAAGATAGTGATGTGCGAACACTCCCATGAATGTCCCAGAACAGAGAGCAGGCTACAAGGTCAACTACAAATGGAAAACTCTGGCACATGGCTGGACTGATGAGAGATGATGAACTAATTGGGAAAGTGGGGAGTAATCTGATGTGACTCAAGCACCTGTGTTTTGTTTTGCTTACGTGTTGCTAGCCAAGCCGAAAGTCCAAGGTTGGGTGGAAATGCCAACCAATCAGTGGGCATATGGGCCAACCTGCTATGCAATGTTGCATAGACCAATCTGCTGCCATTTTTACTGCTATAGTATGTATTATACATATTTAGAGGTAGTTCGAGGTGTACCTCACAGATAAGAGACAGCCAATTGAGTGCTAACCCATATGGATTCTATAAGTAGATATGTTCCCCTAACCAGTCCCTCTCGCCGATAGGTTGTACAGTTTGCAACGTCATAGATGATGCATATTGGGCTATTGACTTGCCTTGAAACACTTGTGTATAGGCGTGTTATAAATGCCATATCACAATAATATCATATCAAAACCTCTGTGTAATCAAGTATGTGTGTGAGTGGGCATGCATCAGTCTGATGTCTGCCAGTTGACCCTACTTTATTAAATTGAGAATCAAATAGTAATTTGCCATATTCTTTGAACCTGTCTGGTTATTTGGTCTGCGATCTTTATTGGTAATCCCATCTAGCACAAGAGATGATTCAATGTGCTAGAGCACACAGTCATCCAATGTTCCGCAATATCATTGGAAAATTAAGAGCACCAGACTCAGGCAGGGCTCCATGAGCTTTTTCCTCAGGGTTGCATGGAGTTTTCTTAGTGTCACAAGTAAATGAAAATATTGACCTTGATTTAAACCAACCTACCTTTCATTTTACTGCTGTCACCTTACAACCTCCATCAGGGGGGTTGCTGTAAATAACACAATTGCCTCTAGCGTACAAAGAACGTCTGAGGGAAGCACTGAGGGACGCATTCGCCATTTCAAAATGGACAAAAACCCCCAATGTACTTTGAAAAATAGGGAAAATGGGAATACTTAAAAATTACTGTCAGACCTTATTGGTATAACGTTAGAAATTAGGGATAACGAAGGCCTGTAGGTTTCACAGAGCTACAGTTGCAATGAATAAAGCAACAAAGAAAACAATGCGTTTATAGGTAAGCTAATCTTATCATTGGTATTGCCACAGATATCTGTTATGATGTCTCTAACCTGAAAACGAACTAAAGGAATATGTGGCATTGGCAACTAAAATGTCACACATTTAAACACATCTAAGAGAACATTGGAAATAATTGGTTAATCTATACCGAGCATTTTAAATAAGCATGTCGGCTTTTTGTAACATTTCTAAAACTTTTTTTTTAAATAATTCCTATTTTATATACACAAAAATGTTAAGAACGTTTTAATTTACCATTCTGAATGTTTAAAGATGTTCTAACATATGAGTTATGTCATCTATTTCAATTGTATTAGCACCCTTGGGACGCCCATTTTGCGTGCTGAGTGGCCCACAGTACAATCCAGCGTAACATCCAGACTGTTCAATGCCACATCTTCCTTTCCCATAATCCCTCCTTTCCTTGTAAGGGGACATGGCAGTAAATAGTGGGTCCCTCAATAACCTACCCCAGTGTTGGAAATGCACATAACAAAATAAAACTCCTTGTTCACTGTTAGATTTGTTAATGGTTTTGAGACCCATATCCTGGGGCTCTCTAGGCATTATGGACTAACACAACGCCACTGACTGGGCAACCGTTACTTTTCAAAAGCTTAAAAACTGTATTTCCTTTTAACTCATCTCCTTTTGCTTCTGGTTACCTTTTTCAGATTGAAAACCACCTTTTTCTGCCATTTGAACTAGTGAAGGAGAAATAATAGTTTTGCGAACTCAGACCTCTGTCTGCGTCAGTTGTTATATATCTGTAACCTTGTTAAATTCCCTCGTTGTACTTGGGTTTTTTGTTTGGTCTTCAACTCTTAATTAGAAACTGCAAGTGCAGTAGTTTGTATAGGAACTGGACAAACTGCGAGCTGTATGAACCACAATAACCCGTCAAGTGTGCAGTGCATCACACAGCTCGTTTGCACTGTGGCCTCCACCACCACTACTGACTGTGTTCCCGTCCCACGCCACCATAGTACTTGCATGGCCCCTTGTGGTTGATTCATCAGCTTCCCTAAAGACGCGCCACGCCCCTCTTTTACCAGCAGCACTCTCGGTCACTCCCACTCCAGAGCAGCCAGCACTCGCCTGCCACTCTGGCCTTTTCAAATGGATCTGCACATTCCTCGAAGAAGCAAACCTACTTGAAGGCAAACACGATCAGCTCAAAATTGAGACACAGAAGTTTTAAAAAGTTTTTAAAAATTGGTTGGCTGAGTACAAATTGCCACACAATTTTGAAAGACTACCTGCCACATCATTAAATAACTACTTGTTGGAGTATTATGCCAAAATAAGAAATTCCGTTGACTCGGACTACCAAATTGCCAACCTTATAGTAATCTACACTGGCCTAAAATTTCACATTTAAAATTGGGAAAAACGTATCTGCCTCGTTAAGTGCCATAGACTTGCATAATAGCCTGGCGCTTAAGGTGTTAAGAAGCCATGGTGTAAAGGATAGGATCACACCACTCACAAGCCCATCATCTCTGATAGTGATTTGCCAAAACTTTAAAACAGTGGCATATTCAACATTAATAATACTTCTGTATTCCAGCTCAAAGTGTGGTAGAACATCCAACTACACTTTGCTCAAAGAGGGAAAGACAACTCTGCAGGAGTTTTCTTCATTCACAGAGATGATAATGGCATTCGACCTCGTCTTCCACAATGCTTCAGAGACCCACACATCTCTCACCAAAGAGAACAGAGATGCCCTTGGTAGTGCTATGCATGCGGTTTTCAGGGATGAAAGAGACTCTGTAAATTCTCTGCAATCTACATGCAAAAACAAAGGAAAAAAATCAACCAACTGCTTTGGGCTTGTGAAATAAAATACAGTTAGAGAAGGCAAGCTTGACCCCCTATAGTACACCGGAGGGCCACAGGGTGAACACATCTTAGGATCCATGATACTAACGATTAGCAAAATGCCAAACTTCCAACTCTCTATACAAATTACTGCCCGCGAGTAACAGCTGTCTGAATCTCGGCCATTACAGGACAGGAATCTCACCAAATAATGACTGTTACATCAGTTTGAAAAATATCCTCAATTACAAGCTACCTGCCCTCTCAGCACAGCAAACACAGCAAATGGTCTGTGCTTCCACCTAGTATTGGCAATCCAACTCTAAAGACGCCATCATCCTCCCTTCGCACCACCTTCTCACAAAGTGATCTTCCTACAACTACCTTGTCCACAAATGACTCCAATACATACCTCAGCAGTCTTTCTCCATTGAGTTACATTTATAAAGTGTGTGCTCAATTTTCATGGCAATACCCAATTAAATCTTACATGCATTGTTTTCATTAAGCAATGTCCTCCCTTCTTTTCTGTTCTACCTATTCATAATAAAAATATGTATTTATTCTGCAGCTGTTGTCCTTGCCTCAGCATCAAGATGATTGGTCACAAAGGATTCAATACCATGAGAACCATGGGAGCCGGCTGGTAAAGCTGGCCCCCCTCCAAGGACTCCATCAAAGGACCACAGTCCATGCATAGCTCATACTACAGGCGTGGACACTACCTCTGAGCAAGGACTACATTCAGCATCTGCAGGCCACGGATGATGGCACTCCAGAGGTAAGGCCTGCTATTTTGCAAATATTAGATGCAGAGCTTTGGCAGCACTCTAAAATGTCTGCCACTGCTTACACATCTTTCCCTGGGCCTTGCGTGCCTTTATCCCTGCCTCTACACTGTGGGATGTATTAACCCACTTATGCTCTGCCATGTGGCATCACTGTGTTCCGGTGATGCCAGAATTATCAGAATTGCCACAAAACTCCTGTGCGTGCCAAAACCTTTGAAAATTCTGCTTTACAACACAAAAAGATGGCTGCCAAATCTACCATGCATGTTGGCAGTGGTGGAATGGAGACCTCACTGCTGAAACATGCCACTGGGCTCCCCAACAAATAAAAATGGAGCTTGCATGAAAAGCAGTGCTTTGCTGAAAGAAATCCAAAACCTTGTTTTTAAATCTCTTTTCTTGGATGCTGAAACTGCAGAATGCCGGTACAAAACACCATCAAACATCCAATATTCTTGCTGGGTGCTACAAGTCAATTAGTTCAAGAAATCATTATGAACAGACAATGTCCTGAAAAGCTGAATTTGTCATCAAAACATTCACAGCAAAAATGTGCCTGTCTGTGAAATCTGTCAAAATCTGGGCGCAGTACCCGTGGCCGCCTGTATGACAGCTGTCAGTAGATTGCATCATAAGGATTTAAACTTGTACAACTGAAATCTAATGTCTGAAAACTAAGTGACCTGTTATTGAGAGTAACCTAGGTTATGACTATTTAAATCTCATGGTTTAGAATCTGGAATCAGTGTTCTAGCTACTTGTTTTGAAATTGCAAGTTTGTTTTAAACAAAGTAAAAAATTTAACAAAATGACACTGAATTTAGGCCTGCCTAAAGCAATTTAACCAGTCCAACAGCTTCCCCCACAGAGGCCAGGTATCTCCTTCTGCTCACTCCACCAGGAAATCACACAGTATGTGATGATTAGATTAGGGGAGGAGAATTTGGTCTGCCAGGGGAAGAAGACAATGGACTTCCTCCAGTCAAAGGAAGGCTAAGTGAGAAGAGTCGTAAATGGCCTGGGCCTTTGGAGGAAATGGGAGGAGACTGCTTCTAACTGCAGAGAGCCAGAAGGAGGCAGAGACAAACAGCCATTTGAGGCTGGACATTCACAAAGAAACATTTTGTTAAAGATATATAACTTACCACGTAAAATTGTTTAAATTACAAAAATCACATATTTGTGTATCTAAATTCTGACTGTACATTTTAAGGGGCAGCAAAACCGTGTGACATGTTCTAGAAGGAAACTGCGGAAAATGTGGTTTCACACCAAATGTATTTGTGCCAGAAGTATGAAATGTTATACCATTATGCCCATGTTCAACGCGCATATTTGTACACATTTTTGGATAAACTGGGCATTGTGTTCCGGACATAAAGGGAGAAATTCTGTTAAAAGCAGACACAAGATCCCACAACGACGAGACTTGGAGGTGTATCTGCTGCACAAAATATGTGATTTATATATGTTATTGTTATAAAGATTCACACATGTAAATATGTATTGTACCAAAAGTAGATTTTATGTTCAAAGTGACAAGGGGAGGATTCTGTGACTCATAAACTCACACCATCATGGTGACCCCCTGTTTTCTCCTCCAATCAAGGGAGAGAAGAGATTCAAGCAAATCGCCTGCCCAAGGGGGCATGCTTAGGATAAGCCAGCACACACACCCCTTTATGATAAGCATAAATAGAGGCACCTGAGGACATAGGAAAGACACACAGATTCACCCACTAACCGATTGCTGGCAGAGCACTCTGCGAGAGAACCACCCATTTTCCTTGCTCCAGACTCCAGAAACTTGGCAAGCAGAAAGGCCCATTCCATTAGATGAACCATTTTCAACTAGGCCTTGAATTTCCAGAACCAGAAAGAATCCCAGAGACGTAAGGGGAACCAAAGAAACAGCCGGGCTGTGCTGTAACTGCTTGCCTGCCAAATTATTATCTTCAGAACCAAGAAGGTCAGATTAAAACCAATCCTGTGCCATGCTGTGCCGTGCTGTGCCGATCCTTTCCAGTCCTGTCGTGCGGTGACCAGAGCGCCTTGCTTATTGCAGACCAAGTCCAGTCCGGTGTGCCCAACAGTCTGTCCCAGAACCAGAATCCCTGACCAGAATCCCTGATGGTTCCATTTGAAACCCATATAGTGAGTATCTATAGATAGGACTGTGTCATTAGCATCTGTACTGTCCATAGTCCAATCCCTATCTAACCCATCCTCTCTTTTATTTAGAACCTGATCTTGTTAGGAGTAGTTTGAATTGTCAGAACTTTCCTTGCGCTGATTTCTCTTATTTGTATTCTAAAATCATAAATCAATAGTGTTGTGAATAAATAAATTAAATCCCAGAAAGAAATTGATTATCCACCACATGAAGGGTCCCTGGCCAGGATGGATTGAGATTCATGTGTGGCATTCTCTTATTCTATAGTCATAACCTAGTGTAAACAAAATCCCATTTGTTTTTTAAAAGTACATCCCTGTTTTCCCATTCTAGCGCTTTACTCAGAAAAACGACTTCTGCAAAAACGTCCATAACTTCCTCAATTTTTACGCTGGGCACAAATCCATAGAGTTCTCCTGCGATCGTGATTACCGCCCACAGAAAAGTTTGCCGCAAATTTTGTTTTGAGAAAATTCTATCACGTGTAAAACAGCTTTTTAGTGGACCCGACCTCAATTTTAAGTTTTCACATTGCTTATTAGTATCAAATCATTGCCAGTGTTTCTCTGCAACTATCTAAAGTGGTTCCCATTAGAATTTGAACAATTTCAGCAAATTAAACCCAATTTAGTGTTTTACCCAATCCATTCTCAGATGACTTTTAAAAACCATTTTGACAGCTTGCCAATCAATTCGGTTTCTCTCATGTGTTGTTGGGAGGAAATTGGGATTGACATTTTGTTTGAATTCTGCATTCCTGAATACCTGCTCTCTATTGCCTATTGGGGGGCTTGAGGGGTGTGCGGGGAGAAATAGTAACCACATTGCTATTTGATTTGAACACACACACAAAGTATTATTTCTGTGCTGAATTGTTCTGCTCACTATTACTCCTTGTGATTAAAGAGATTGCTTAGTGTTACCTCACCCCATTGGTGATTATTGTATATCCATTAAACATAGTGTGATTATATTGTGAACTACATAAATAAATATTTTAACTTTGCAAACCAGCCTGATTCCTGGTTCAGTATGACCGGGGGGGATTCCAAGAGAGGGGCGTGATATGAGTGGTACCTCATTCAGAATAAAATAACTTTTAGACATAAAATAAATAAGGATTTCAGTTGTGTATTACATGCTAGGCATTTACTTAGGTGAAGTGCCGGATTGAAATCACGTACAGATTAGGGGCTCATTACGAGATTTCTGAATTAGACATACCACTTGTGACAGTCTAATACAGCGTGCTATCTGACGGGGGACATAAACCCTGTTGGGCTACTACACTATGTTACACTGTAAAAACACCCTTCAATAGAACGCTCTAAGGAGTTTGGCCTGTTTTGCAAAAATAAAATAACTCCTGTAAGTCAGAAGGAAATTAATATTTCCGGAATGGTGACCCCAGTAGAAACTAATATGGCAAAAGAACACCTACTGCACAAATTATTTGTCAGGGGTGAATGGACTGAGCAAGATGAGAATGTTTGGCTGCAGGAAATCAAGCAACAAGCCACTGCCACAGAATTAGATATATGACAGGATCAGGGTCCATTACACATGGCACTTAGTGAATTGTACATGGCCCAAGGGCAAAAGAAGAACAATGTAAAATTGACAAAATAGCAGCATACCTGTATGTCCACATTGGAGAAATACAGGAAAAATATGCTGAAAACCTAGATCTGGCAAAAAGGCAAGTACAATCACTAGAAAAAACCCAAACTGATTTGTACTCTGCAGAGCAAAGACTACAAAAGAGCCAAGAATCAGAGAATGAAACCAGACAATACCTGATGAAAGTAAAAGGAGATCTCGATATCCTGCAGCAAGAGAAGGTAGAGCAGGCTGCCAAATTACTGACACTGCAAAAAGAGTGTCAGGAAAGATTGGACTCTTTAAAACAGAGCCAACAAAAACTGACACAACAATTAACTTTTAATAGAGTTTGCGGAGAACAGATGGTCATCTTACAAGACCAGATAGACCAAGTAAAAAAAGAAAATAATAAATTAATTCTTAAAGACATTGGGCCTTATTCCGAGTATGGAGGTAATCATGGCGCTATTGGTGCCATGACTACCTCCAATACCGGTACCGAGTCCGCCCTCGTTCAATGGTGATTTACCAGTGTATTCTGACCTTTGTGGGACCGGTAAGTCCCCATTGAAAAAGCCATTCCCCATTCCCATTTGAGCCCCCATAGGGCTCAATGGGAAGGGGGAAGGCGCTAATAACGGTACCGCAAATTGCGGTACTGTTATTAGCTCTAAAGTCCCTTAACGGGTCCCATCCTTAACGCCTGGTAAAACCAGGCATTAAGGAAGGGACCTGCTAAGGGAACTCGGAATAGGGCGCAAAGGGATTAACGGCACCGTTGTCCTTACCGGTGCCCGGTATCCCTTTGCGCCAAACTCGGAATGAGGCCCATTGAATCTCAAACTGAATTTGATGAAGAGCGCCACAAAGCTGGTGCAGTCAAAAAACAAAGGGACAACCTGGCTGCACAGAGGGGTACTCTAATTAAGGAAAGGGACACCTTAGTTCAGGAAGTCAGTTATTTAAAAACCAAGATGGAAGAAAATCACCTGGCCCTTCAGGGACTTGGTGAGCTGAAAAAGGACTACGAAAAACTGTTAGAGCACACCAGGAGGGTGGAAGATGATCTAGCAAAGAATGATCAGGCTGGGAAGGATCAGAAAATCGGCCCAATATTCTCAAATTAGGCAGGAAGCACACAGAGACAATGAGGCTCTCTGTGAGAAAAATGACAGTCTCCATACACAGGTGGCTATGCAGGAACAATTAATAGAGACCAGTAAGGCCTTAAAAGAAGAGCAGAAGGGTCAGATTCTGGCATGGCAACAGGGAGTAGGGGCTGAGAGAAATGAGATCCGCTGGGAGAAGGAAACACCTGAGCATAACCTCAGGAATCCTGGCACCAGAGACTTTCATCTCTTCAACTCCATGGACTCTGCCACCCCCATGTCCACTGGCTCACATGAACCAAGGACCATGGGGATGGTAGACTTCAACCCAAGGGTAAATATGGGGCCAAAGGGTCAGCGCCTCCCAGAAATGGATGGGTGGGCATCTATGTATGGGTTCCCAAGTGCTAGGGCCATCTTCTCTGATCAGGGAGACTCCAATGAGGGGAGGATCAGAGAAATGGATCCTCAGAAATATCACGTATCCAGAGATCAGACGGTAAAATTTAGTGGGGAAATCCATGAGGGTAGGCCCACTAAGAGTATATTAAAAACCTCTTCCCAGCTAGGACAGTGGGGGGGTACTCAGCCATTCCTGGGAGCAAGGAAGAGTCAGAAGACTCTTCTGAGCACCACAGGACCCAAGAAACTAGGCCCCCATATTCTGCCAGCCATTCCCAAGCTGGCAGAATCCGGGAGAGCATAGAAGACCAGACAGCCACCTCTGGTAGCAGCACCTCTGAGTCAGAGGATGAGTGGACCAGGGTGACCCGAACTAAAAAAGCCAACAAAGTGAAAAGGACCTTGCTCAAGGATCCCCTGAAACAAATAAAAGCCATTGGGAGCGTCATTACGCCCTACCACAAGAATGCAAAATATTCGGTTTGGGAGCACCTTGAGTTATTTGAACAGATGATGGACATTTTCCATCTGAAGGACAGCCAAAGCTGTATTCAGTATGTGAAGTGAACATTTTCTCCTGAGTACTCCAGCTTCTTTGTGGGGCTGGAGGATCAGAATCATTCCAGATGGTCCACCTATAGGGCAGCCATCCTGAAACATTTTTCCATTCACAGGAATCCTCCAGAGGCTTGCAAGGCAGCCTACAATTTACAATGTGGGAAGACCAGGCCCCACAAGAATTTGTTCAGGAGTTGAAACGCGCCTTTGTGCAGACCACTAAAAGGGTGCACACTGACAGTAATGAATTTGTAAACACTTTCTTGCATGCTCTCCCTAAGTATATTATGACCCAGCTAGTGAGGGACTTTCACGAGAAAAGATCACTAGAATGGGTCATTGAACAAGCCACGCGCATTTATGAGGTGCAGAAGCCATTGGAAAATAAAAATAGTGGAAAAATCCCCAAAACAACCAACACCCCTGCTGCTGCTAAAGTGGCAGAGGTGAAGGTTGCCCCCATTTTAGATTTAGAAATGGGGGGGCCTAAAAACCTTCCCACACAGAATCCAAACAACCCCAAACCCAAAAGGCCCTTGGGCCAGTCACAAACAGGGAGCCAGGGAGGAAACCCCACAAATGGGACCCCTAACTCCCCTGACTACATCAGCCCACGCTACAAGGGTAATAGACCCATCTTGGGTTATGTGTGGACTCCTCCAGCCCAAAGGGGTGGGATCCAACCAGACAGTAGGAAACCCAGGGAACTTCCCTCCTCACTTCCCCCTGGAGGGCAGTAATCCCCCAAATACCAGACACATTTTTTTCCTAGGTACCTGCCAAATTTCAACCCCTAAAACAACCCATCCTTCTTTCCCCACTTTTCTGAGCCCAGACATCCCAATCCAGGAGAGGGGCGGCCAAGGGCATAGGGGTAAGCAAACTTCCCTAACCCAGGGTAGTTTGTGAGAAGGGATAGCTACCCTTCCAGGGATCAACCCAGGGGAGACATGAACACCCCGTACCAGCCAGAGCGGGTGTCTCAACTAGAGCGCCCGGTCCAGAACATGGCACAGGATCTGGGTTGCATGATGATGGCTCAACAGAACCCTCAGATAAGCATGGCAGCTCAGAATGCCTCAAATCCAGGATCTGGTGCTCCAGAGCAATGATGGGGAAGACCCCCAACAACCCACCTGTTTCCAGGGAGGAGGCACGAGGGGAAGGGGGGGTGCAAAGCCTTGGAGGAAGCTTCTCTCCCCACTTGTGGAAAGCCCCCGGAAACCCAGGTCTGGAACCAAAATCTCCTGCCCCGAAAGTCTGCAACCCAAGGAGCAGAAGGCGGTAGGAGAAATAAAGAGCCCAAAAAGACCCATTTTGATGAGGAGGTACAAATCTTCCAGTTTGTTTGTTTGTTTGTTTGTTTGTTTATTTGATATAGCGCAAATCCAAACCCGTAGGTAGCCGGGCGCAAACATTTACAGGAAGACTTGAGAACTTAGTTGCAATGACAATCAAAAATATACAGTGACACACAAAAATAGGCAGTTCAGCAGTGTTACAGTCTGAATTTGCTTGTACAGATGATGCCATGTGTCGGAGGCATACAGTGCTAGGTAGCAATCAGCCACAGTTTTGTGGTCTCGGACGGATCCAGTGAAATTCCTAGATGCTGGCAGTGGTGGACGGGTCCCTAAAGGAGGTCAAGTTAACAAAGGGCATGGTCGGGGGGTGACACTCAGGACGAGTGGTTCTAGTAGAAGAGGGTGATCCCGTTAGATGTCATTAGATCGTATCCATGAGAGAACCTTACGCCTGAAACTTGGATAAGGTTGGTCCTTTCTAAGTTCTAAGGGAAGTTTGTTCCAGGTTTGGGCAGCTATGACTGGGAAGCTGGCGCCGCCAGCTGTACTCTTTTTGTATCTAGGCACCATCAGGGTATATGCGTTAGTCATTCTTGTGGGGCGGTTTGAAATTCTCTTGTTAAGTCTGTTTGCTAGGTAGGGGGGAGCTATATTGTTAAGCCCTTTCGACGTGAGTGAGAGAGTTTTGAGGGTGATTCTGTCTTTAATTTTTAGCCAGTGGATATTCCTTCTGGAGGTAGAGACATGGGCTCTGTTAGGAATGTTTAAGGCTACTCTAAGAGCATTGTTTTGGAGTGTTTGGAGTTTGTTGAGGATATACTTGTTGGATCCCGCATATAGAGCATTGCAATAGTCCAGTCTGGATATGATAAGTGCATTAGCTAAGGTAATACAGCTAGCCTCTGTTAGGAATGGTCTGCAAGCTCGGATCAGTTTGCAAGTATAGGCGGTGGAGGAAGCTAGGGCGTTAATTTGTTTCTTGAAGGTGAGTGCTGAGTCCAGATAAACTCCCAGGGTTTTAACTGCAGGCATCACTTTGATGACATTGTTATCGATGTTAAATGAGGCATAGTTCGGGTCAAGTTTTTTAATCGCTGTCTCTGTGCCGAGGATCAGGATCTCCGTTTTGTCGTCATTCAGGCAGAGGCCATGGGATGCCATCCATGCCTGAATGAGGAGATATATCTTGTTTACCAGAGCTGAGTCTTCCAAGAAGTTACCCGAAAGGGGGATAAGGATCTGAGTGTCATCTGCGTAATTAGTGTAGATGACACCCAGTCTATCCAGCTTGTCAAACAAAGGTTTGGTAAAGATGTTATACATAGTGGGAGATACACATGATCCCTGGGGGACACCGCAGGAGACTTGTATGGGATTGGCAGCTGCTAGGGGGGAGAAGACTCTCATTGTCCGGTTAGCAAGGAAGGATTGTACCCAGCTTATGGCATCGCTTGAGAAATGGGCAGCGGAGCCAAGGTAATTGCATAAAACTGCATGATCTACCAAGTCAAATGCTGCCGAGAGGTCAAGGAGGAGTAGCATAGCTGATTTTCCATTGTCCTTCAACTCGTCAATTTGAGTCTTAAGGTCAATCAAGGCTGTTTCGGTGCCGTGAAGGGGGCGGAAGCCGGATTGTCGTGAGCCCAGAAGGTTATTAGTTTCAAGATAGTCCTGAATTTGCAGGTAAGCTACCCTGTCGATGATTTTGAGTAGGAATGGGACAGTGGTGATGGGTCTGTAATTTGTCGGGATGGAAGGGTCGAGGGTTTGTTTTTTTAGCTGAAGTAGAGGGATCCTCAGAGGATTCTGGGAAAAGGATCTTCTCCTTCAGGGATGGGGGAACTCCTCCTACAGAAAAACGGGTTCCAAAGGATCCAAATCCCGACTGGGTAGATGTGGGGACTGAATTAGAACCACCCATCGTCAAATCCCAGAATCACCAGCACGAAAATCCTCTGGTTCAAACCCATCCTGGTGACTGCCTCCAAAAAGGGGGGCAGCCCAGAATCAGAACCAGGGGAACCCACATCTCCCCCCATATTCAACTATCCTGTTTTCTTTACAGATCCCCAAGATCCCACACAGGATCATGCCCAAACCAATTCTGGAGACTGCCTCCAACAAGGGGGGGTGGCGGCACAGAATCAGAGGAAGAAGAGTCCCTAGCTCCCCAAAGACCCTCTGAAAACTGTCTCCAATAAAGGGGGGGACACCCCTGAATCAGAAAGGGAGGAGCCTGAGACTCCTCAAATCATTGAGCATGATACTGGATGCTCAGATACCCAAAGTATCACACTCCATTCTGGGGACCGCCCCCTAGAAGGGGGGAGCAGCCCAAGAGGAACCCCAAACCTCACCAACGATTTCCGTTGACTGCCTCCAGAAACAGAGCAAGGGGAGCCTGTGACTCCCCAAATAGCGGTCTGTGAGGCTCCTGTGCCAGAGTCTCCTGACCCAACCATCCCAGTGTCAGAGTCAGAAATAAGCAAATTGACCATTAAGCTTGCCCAGAGCACCCATTACCTTTGCCCCTTGAAGGAGAAGGTAGGTAGATTCTACGCCTCCGTCCAGGTGCAAGGGCAATGCGCAATTCCAGCACTGGTGGATACTGGATCCCAAGCCATCTTGCTGTCCAAAAATGTCTTTGAGCAGTTAAATTCGGGAAGGGGGGAGAAATACCAAATTCCTCTCACCCCTCTTCCTGGACAGCTCCAGAACTTTGACAGGAAGGAAATTCCTGTTGAAGGGTCTGCAGAGCTGGAAATGAAAATTGGGTGACACAAAATGAAGCACCCGGTCTTGGTTTTGGTGCCAGAGGGAACCCCCTTTCTATTAGGGAATGACATCCTCCCCTCCCCTCATAGATTGCATGAACAAGGTCCTCTGGACCCAGACCCACAGGCCAATTAAATTAAAGCAAAGCGTTAACCATGTGAGTCTAAATGGCACATGCCACATGGTTGAGCAAAAACTGGACCTAGTTAGGTTCTATTTTCAGAACAATGATGCACCCCACATTACCGTCATAGCTAAGGGGCCACCCAACGGTGTGGTGAATCCTTTTGCATTTCTACAAATCAGTCTCCCTTCCAGTCTCAAGTGGCATTCCACCCTGGAGGGAGATACATTGAAATTTTACACTGATGCACAATTTGAAAACCCTAAATTCATAGCTAAAATTGACATCAAACCAGCACATAATTTAGCTGGCATTTTGAAAAACGGTGAACAGCGCTTCCTCCCGATTCAGTTAAATAACGGGAAGGAGTCTGTCATCGCCCAAATTGATTTGAATAGCGAAGAAAGCTTCATTAGCGAAGCACTATTCAACAAACTCCCAAAAGACCAGACCCTACCAGCTGTAGAGTCAGTGCAGCAATGGGTACGGAATCTTGAACCACCCCACTCTAAACATCCTCTGCTTAGCAGTTGCATCATTAAAATTTCTAGGAATAACAAAAGCATAGTAGAGACTTGTTGGGTTGTGCAAGGTGTTCCTTCTGCTTTTTATATGAGCCGGGACCTCCTCAACCAACTTGATATTAATTTGGACCCTAGTGATTAATGGAATTTCAAAAATGGAGGAGAGGTGACCATCTCATGACCCACTACTAAATCTGTATGCCCAAAGGCAGTTTGGCAGAAGGGGAAGATAAGTGGGTCCACATCAACCAGCTGAAGTGTTGCCATCCTAGGCATACTTTGCGGCAACTAGAGGAGCCATCTGGAAACCCAGAGGGGGACATTCCGGATCCCTAGAAAATTATAACTAGTAAACACCATTCCACCTGTTAAAATCAGTAGTAATTACAGGCAGGAACGATTGTAAATTGTATATCAAATGTATGCATTTGCCCCACTACATGAATAGTGGTGGGGAAATGTCCATAACCATGCTCTGTTCTGTCATCATAGGACTGAAACCATGGATCCTAAGCACCAAGGAGGACCACTCGGGGACCAGAAGGAAAGACCCAAGGGGTCCCAGAGTATCGCTCCAGACTCCCATCCGGAACCGGCGAGGAGAACCTGTCGATCCAACACTGATGATGATGATGATGAGAAGCAGACGAATTTTTCCACTTGGACCAAAAAGAAAGAATGACATCCCAATCTCCCAACTTCCCCTTGATGGGCGGTCAAATTCGAGTCGTGAGGGGGGGCTTTGTGGGATATTAACCCACTTATGCTCTGCCCTGCGGCATCACTGTGTTCCGGTGGTGCCAGAATTATCAAAATGGCCGTAAAACCTGTGTGCGCGCCAAAACCTTTGAAAATTGTGCTTTTCAATATGAAAAGATGGCTGCCAAATCTACCATGCATGTTGGCAGTGGTGGAACGGAGACCTCACTGCTGAAACATATGTCACTGGGCTGCCCAACAAGTAAAAATGAAGCCTGCATGAAAAGCAGTGGTTTGCTGAAAGAAATCCAAAACCTTGTTTTTAAATCTCTTTTCTTGGTTGCTAAAACTGCAGAATGCCGGTACAAAACACCATTAAACATCCAATATTCTTGCTGGGTGCTAGAAGTCACTTAGTTCAAGAAATCATTATGAACAGACAATGGCCCTCATTACGACCCTGGCGTTGGACCATGGTGCTAAAAGCACCATGGTCCATGGCGGTAACTTACCTACTCCGCCATGGCGGAATGGGGAATTACCGCCCCATTCCGAGGTTGGCGGGGCGGTAATTCCCCATGCTGCCTTGGCCCTTCCCCATTCCCATTTTTGCCCAATAGGGCTCAATGGAAATGGGGAAGGCGCTAAGTACGGTGCCGCAAATTGCGGCACCGTACTTAGCACCAAGGTCCCTTTGATCGTTGGATTTTAACGCCTGCAAAAAGCAGGCATTAAAATCGCCAACCCGCTAAGGGACCTCGTAATCAGCGTTAAGGGGTTATTGGCGCCGCCACCTTTTACGGCGCTGTTAACCCCTTAACGCCAGGGTTGTAATGAGGGCCAATGTCCTGAAAAGCTGAATTTGTCATCAAAACATTCACAGCAAAAATGTGCCTGCCTGTGAAATCTGTCAAAATCTGGGCGCAGTACCCGTGGCCGCCTGTATGACAGCTGTCAGTAGATTGCATCATAAGGATTTAAACTTGTACAACCAAAATCTAATGTCTGAAAACTAAGTGACCTGTTATTGAGAGTAACCTAGGTTGTAACTATTTAAATCCCATGTTTTAGAAACTGGAATCAGTGTTCTAGCTGCTTGATTTGAAATTGCAAGTTTGTTTTAAACCAAGAAAAAATGTACCACAATGACATTGAATTTAGGCCTGCCTAAAGCAATTTAACCAGTCCAACAGCTTCCCAAAAGTTATTTTAACTTTTCAAACCAGCCTGATTCCGGGTTCAGTGTGACCGGGGGGTGTCCAAGAGAGGGGCTTGATATAAGTGGTACATCGTTCAGAATAAAAGAACTTTAAGACACAAAATAAATAAGGATTTCAGTTGTGCATTACACGCTAGGCAATGACTTAGGTGAAGTGCCGTATTGAAATCACTTACAACACCATGATGATTGCCCACAAGTGATTCAATACTAGGTGGATAATGGGAGCCAGCTGGCGAAGCCAGCCCCCCTTCAAGCACCCCATCTAAGGACTGCAGTCCCTGTCTGATCCTGTCAGGCCATGGAAGCCCAGAAAGCTATGTTGCAAAGGTACCCTATCATAGGCCCTTCCGGGAAATGTATAACACTTTCACTACATAAGAGCCTGCCTTGTCACACCGTGATCCCTCCCTCCCCCGTCCTCCCTCCTTCTGTTCACCCACGTAGCCTACATACAACTGACATCGCCTCAGAAATTCCCATAGGACCTCCCATTGAGTCTTTGCGCAAACACAGTATGCAGCATACTCTGATGCCTTGTCTAGGCAATCCAAGACACATGCCTTACTGCGCACACAACTCAATGCACAAGCAACATGACCTCGCATGACATTACACAAGACTCTTCTGTAAACATAGGCAGTAAATCTACACCCTCATTGGCATCACTGAACCCAACCAATGCCACCAAGACTATCAACGCTGCCAGCGTAGATACCCATTGTCGGAACCTGGGGACACAATTATCCCTCAAGCAAGCCTTAGCTAGCATCCCTATACCTACATGCAGTGCCAGCCCTATCTTCAGCACTGGTGATCTAATGCCTAGCCATGCTTTTAAAACCGTTCCCACTCCCACTCTGCACAGCTTGACAAGTTCCTCTAAGATCCTCTGCCTCCAACAATAACACAACCATTGACTCCTTAATGGCGCCACCATCTAGTAATGTTCCGTTGATGCAATCAGACACCCTCTCTAACCCTGCATGAGGCATCCTGAGCAAAATGGCTGCATTACCAGTGCAACTATCCAAGCTGACACCAAATATAGCAAATTCCCTGAGAACCACACTGTTACCTCCCTAAAAGGTGTCCTAGTTAATGCTTGATCGATCCTAGCCCACCCACTCGACATTTCGGACTTGATCAACTCAAACAATGTTAACTTATTAGCCAGCACTAAAACATGGCTGCACGTTGCATCTGGCCCTGCACTATCCATTACCATGTCACCAAAATATACTATCTGTCATAAATACTGTGCTAACTCTAAAGGCAGTAGGGTGACCATTATTGCAAGAGATTCAATCGCTATCAGAGAAATCTGCAACACTCCCATCTCATCAGGAGAACTGCTAACTCTTTCACACACCTCCACCTGAACACTACACATAATCTATTGTGTGCCAGGTCTGCTACTCTTATTTGAAGAAGACATCCTTTTCATCTTCGAACATTACACCATCATCCAAGACTATCCTCCTTGCCAACAATAACCCGAGATGTAATGATGTGACTGACACAAATGCCTTATCTCTAGCCAGCTCCCATAGGGTGCTTGGCTTCACACAATGTATCCTCTGCCCCACTCATGTCAAAGAATGCATTTTGGATTGGTAGCTGACCTGATTGGTAACATCTCAATTACCTCCAACCAGTCTTGTGCTTGGACTGATCACAATATTGTTGCCTTCACTATTTCAGTGCCCAACCCCCTCCCTAATGTTTCAGTGCACTTGCCTCCAACACTTACAAGGAGCCCTCACAACATAACCTCAACCTACATCTTGCCCTTACTGGATGAGCTATCTAAGTCTCAGTCACATGCCAAGGACCCTGCCTCCCTGGCAGACATGTACAACCCAACCCTGACATTGGCTATTAACACCGTAGTGCCACTTACCGAGCGCAAAGCCAAAGCAACCTTGCATATTAATGTCTGGTTTTCTGAAGACACCAAAGCCCTCTGCTTGTAAAAGTGTGAAGGTGAAGCCAAATAGAGGCACAATCCCTCAGAATCCTATAAAGTCTGCTTCACCTCCTTAGAAAGGGAATACAAACAGGCGGGTCTCCAGGAAAAAAGTTTGATCTACATTACAAGAATTACCAATGCAAAATCAAGCTCCTGAAAGCTCTTTGCGATCATGCGTAAGCTAGAATTTCCCATCCTACAGCCAACCAACTGCACAAAAGACAGGACCTGATGCACCAATATCAAACATGTCCTGCTAGATAAAATCACCACACTTCAGGAAAAGATCCTAACAAAACAATTTCCCTGAGTAATAACATTCCAGACCCTTCCACTGTTCGGTCACTGGCTTCCCCTCAAAACCTACCTTTTTATTAACTTCAAGTCAATTCTTGAAATTGCGGTCATACATATCATCAAAGGCTTCAAAACTACTTGATGGCAAGCAGATGCTTGCCCAGCTATTGTCATCAAGAAATGCGCTGATGCCCTTCCACCTTTCATCACTACCCTCATTAACGCCTCATTCACCACCAACACATTTCCAACCAACCTGAAGGAAGCATGTGACCTCCCTTTGCTGAAAAATCCCACCTTAGACTTGGCCATCCCCACTAACTTCCTACCCATCCACACTGTTTGTTTCCTCCTTAAAATCCTGGACCACGCTGCATACTTACAGATAGATGATTACCTTGAATCTAACAATCTCCTTGGCTTGCGACAATCAGGTTTCCGTCCTGGCCAAGGCACAAAATCTGCATTGTTGGATTTAAAAAAAACAACTGGTTGAAAACAAAGACTCTGGCAAAACAGCCCTCTCCCTTTTGCTTGACTTATAGGTGGCCTTCAACCTCGTGGACCACCAAATTCTGTGTCAGCATCTCTCACCAACAGCCTATTTCTCAGACGAAGTCTTTGCCTGGATCGCCTCCCTTCTGTCCAACAGATCTATGAGAGTCTTCTCTGCCACAGCTTCTGCCCCCCACCATCTGTGGCATCCCCCAAGGTTCTTGTGTCTCCCCCACACTTTGCAACATCTTTACCAAGCCACTATTCAAATGCATGGACGACGTAGGCATTTGCTACACCAACTATGGAGATGACAGACATCTTCCTCCCTCTCTTTGAAAGCTACACCGCTGGTTCTAACACCCTGAAACAAGTCTACCAAGCCATACAGGCCTGGACGGCTTCCCAGCTCCTCTGCATGAATGATAATACTGAAATTCTCTTGGTCTGCTTGCAAACCTTGCTCCGCAAACTTGACCAGTCCTACAAATCCTTTGCTATCTATGGCATCTCCATCCCATTATACATTGATGTCAAGACTCTGCACATGCACCTAGATGCCAAACTGTCCCTGTCGATACAGGTCAACGCTATTGCATTCACTGCTGCATAAACAAGTTAATCAACGCCTGCACACTCCTCTTGTCCACCGACAGCTGTCTCACCATTGCCCAGTCGCGCTTTGGTGCCAGACTAGATTACTGCAATGCCCTGTCTGCATGGCACTTCCTCTGGGAACATTAACAAACTGCAGCTCATTCAGAATAATGCCCTCAGGGCCACACTAAATATTCCAAGATGTTAGCGTATTTCAGCCGTGAGAAGACATGCGCACTGGCTACCGATTCATGAGCGCATGTTCTTCAAAACATTAGTCAAAACCACAAATGCCTCTCTAATACTTCCCTATGCACCTCTCTCAAAGGTTTTTAGAAAAGCACATAAAAAAGCACAATAGGCAACACCCACACGACTCATCAGCCCTAGATATGGGCTAAAGAGATCAGGGGGGTTAAGCCTCCTGGTCATTGCCTCCAAAAACTGTGACACGCTTCCTCAGACAGTAAGACCATAACTATCGTACCAGGCTTTCAGAAAACAACTAAAGACATTGCTTTTCTCCCCGGTCTTGACTCTTGCCTGAGCCTCCTAATGCTGTCTATGTATTTAAAATATATGATGTTCCACCTAATGCTTAAATGTTGTAACCAGCGCCTTGATATTTGTGGGTTTAGAACGCTTTATAAATGCAAACATAAATAAATTAATGCATTATTAGGCCAGTACCTTGCACCTTACTGGGTTATGGACATGTAAACTTTAAATGCTATTGCTGCGCTCAGGCCTTTAACTCTGTCTTCGTAGCACACAAGAAACAGCACAGCTCTCAACCGAGGTATATGAAATGTAAATATAAATATTAACTTTTTAAAACCTACATTTTGAAATATTTTAAAATAAAATAACATAGGGCCTCATTACAAGTAGGGTGCAAAGGGATACCGGGCACCAGTAATGACACTAGTGCCAGTAATCCCTTTGCGCCCTATTCCGAGGTGCCTTTTATTGACCGGGGTCAATAACGGTACCGTAATTTACGGTACCTTTATTGCCGCCTTCGCCCTTCCCATTGAGCCCTATGGGGGCTCAAATGGGAATGGGGAATGGCCCTGGTGAATGGGGAATTACCGGTCCCTCCAGCCTCGGAATGGACCGGTAATTACTCCATTCACCAGGCCGGAGTTGGAACGATTTTGGAGGCAGCCATGCCGCAAATAGCGGCGTGGCTACCTCCAAAGTCGGAATGAGGCCCATAGTTTTTAAAGAATATAATATTGAAGCCACAACAATTACAATTTAAAAATATCCCTTTAAAAAAACAAAACCTGTCAGTGATGTGCTCAAACGACAGTCACAATATATTGCAAATATTCTTAATGAATATAATTTCAAATGCATAGTTTCCATACACTTAAAAAAATAAATAGCACGTTTTTGAACGTTTGGGGAAATAGCTTCTAATTATTAAACTCCCAAATCCTGGCCATAAACATGCTCATCTGCTTCTTTGCAATTTGTCTTGAAATTGCTTAAATAATATCACTAAGAGTCAGCCAAAAAAGTTGCAAAACATCTTTGTTCTCCACCACAAGGTTTTTTGTTCAGATAAGCCACAGCAGTACAGCCAGCCAAATACACTTCTTTAAGGTTTGGAAATCATTATTTGCAGTGTGATAATTAAAGACCACAACTAGGAAAACACATGACTACAGTCCTTTGACAGAACATCACATTAAACGGATGAGCCCGTTTCTGAGGCCTGACGAATTTCAAGAACGTTTTACCCCTTTAAAGCGTGTAAGTTTGGGCAAATAGTTCTGAAGTGTAAGGCTTGCATACTTGTAGATGTTGCTATTTTTCCTGCACCATTTAGGATGCTATATTTACTGGGGAAAAGGGTTCGAATGATGGAATTCCTCACATTGTAATGCAGGCAGATATTCGGTTTGCAATCTGTGATAAGGCAGATCAAGTTGCCATGAATGACTCTGATTGTTCAGAAAGTGGCTAGTCATTACTCGCTGTCAGAAGTGGTCACAGGAAAGTCAAATTAGACACGGGTTAATGTAATTACGAAGAGCAACTCTGAACATTCTCATGAGGACATTACCCAAGCAACAGATGTTTTGGAGCAGAACATCTGCCTGCCACTGAGCTGAATATCTCGGAAACGTGTTTGAGGCGAGTAGTGCGGGAACAGGTGCTACAACTGTAACACCGCCTAGAGAGGTGGGATGGGGAAGAGGCTGTGCACGGTGTGCTTGCTCTCTCATTGAATACAGCTGCAAGGAGACAGTGTTAACCCCTTAGGTGCCAAGGACGTCCTTTTTACATAGAATTGCATAATAGCCTGGCACTATGAGCTAGCCAACAATACAGTTCAATTTGCTGCCTGCATTCCCTCCGGGCATACATCTAGAGCATGCATGCCGTGACGATGAGCTTATTTCCAGCAAAGAAATGTAAAGCCCAAAATTGAACTATGTCAGTCTTTAAGTTGTCAACGTATTTCAATTTGCACCGAGTTCTACATATTGAAATGAAGAATGAGAACGCATTTCACATAATTGCTGTTTGCAGATGACTTCTCTTTTCCTTGTACTTTTCATTTATTGGATAAGGCTTTAAGTTCAGAAGATCAGAGAAAACATCAATAAAAACCGTCACTCGGAGGACAACAATAGCTCACATAAAGTTGAATGTGTGCGGGTGGATTCCCGACCCTTAGCGGAGATAGTCGGCAGGAGTTCAGTTTTAGGCCAAGTTTCAGAAGCCAAAAGGAGAGATATTGTGGCAAAACGTAAGCCAACCACCTGCAACGGGAATGACTCCCCAGCAGCTTTGATTACGGCTTGTGCCCCTTCACTGATGTCTAACATCTCACAGTCTATTAATGCATCCTTTGTGGAGTGTCATGTGACTGAATAACTGAAGGTATCAAACAGGCCTGGATTTCCATTGCTACGACTATGAGTGGCAGCATGTTTGTGTTGGTCAGTCTTTGTGGTGTGGGTGTGGTCCATTTGGCAAGTTTCTGTGCTAATTGGGTGCACTTGGGTGCATTGGATGCACCTATGGCTTGTTCTTCCCGCCTGGGTCTGTTTTCCGCCTGCTTCTCAGAGCCGGTGTTTCCGGCATATATTCGCTGGTACAATCGGTGAATCCATTCTCATAATGAAGCCTTGATTACGTAATGCTAGTGTTTACGTCACGTATCATGATAGGTCCCACTAATAACATTAGCTGTGCTACCGGCTACGGTGGCACAGTGTGCAGTGTTTCCAGCGTCAGTGTTACTGGTGTTACGTCTCGAGTACTACGGTCCAGAAAAGGTGCTGATGGGCAGAATTACCAGCACTTTATTTCCAGACCAGCACACTTGTAATGACCCCCAACGGGAATGCAGGAAAATTGAAGGAAAATATTCTGCACAACTCCTCTCTGGGCAGCATTATTTTGGAAGTTTTCCTACAATTCTTTTAGAGGGTTTACCTCACAGTATGTCATCCAAAATGTAATTTAAAATGCCAGGGAAACATTTTTTTAATGCAAACCCTGGACGATTTTAATTAAGCTAAATACACCACATGTATTCAGAGATTCTAACTCGGCAGTTCTCTGGAAATGTTTTAAATATCTGGATAGGTAAAATTGTCTACCATAAAGAGATAACGATTGACATTGGATGAAATGCATTGGTAATCTTCTCAAAGGGATGCCATGTTATATTGCAAACTAAATCTAGAAAAGCTTGATTTGTAAAGTAAATGCAAGGTATTTTGAGATAAATGAGCATACTGATGTATGATTATTCATAAATTAATGAATGGCTATTTCCAATTGCAAATTACTGACTATGTTATGAAGTTCTTAACTGCCATTTCACATACATGTGACTAATTAGCTCTAGTAGTTGTTTATGAAGGTTACTGAAAGTGTTACGCACAGTGCACAACATACACTTCACCTGGCCTTCCACCAGACCATTGAACCCATGGTTCCTTAATCAGTAACATGTCATGCTCAGGATGTCGATGCAGAATAACTCTTAGACCAAATAATCAGACCGACTCAGGAAGGTGGCAAAGTCTCATCCGACTGTTTTATTATCAATTGTCTAAAACAGGGAGTTACAACGGACATCAACGGACGTTTGCTCAAGTTCTCTCAAACACTTTACATAAAAAACACAATTATGTACAAAAAAATTCTTATACGTGACATCATTCTACGTGGCAAACTAGAAAAACGTAGGGGTGATGTGATACACTCAAGGGGAACATCTAACTATACTTTATATAAGGGACCTATAAGGGACCGGGTTGTCATTGGGTCTCTCAGTCAAGTGGACCACTTATGCACACCCCTAGTGCAAGTCATCTTCATCAGTTATTGAATACATGGTGTATCATTGGCCACCAAACTATAAGGCACTTCATTATATGGCCTTCTACAATTGGTTGGCATGCTCGTGACCTTCTGGAACATTTGGCTCATTAGCAGCATGTAAGTTAGCACCCCAGGTGGTAGTGAGTGGACTTGACCTTTTCTCCCCACCCAATTAGCCCAACGTCTCTCATTACTCATGTCATCTGCCATGAAGATCGACTTTGAACTTTGCCTTTCAAATTATCCTTGCTCCAGGGAATATATAGGAGGGTGAGCATGCGCTTATCTCAAGTCTAGAGCTGCATACCCACTTTCTGTTTTCATCCTTGGCTCACGTGACAGGAGCCCGCAATTCGGCTCATCTTCTAGCATTTCATTGTATTAAATGAACACACTTGGCACACAACATGTTCTTTCTTTGCACCTTAACAAGGGCTGATTCAGTGTTTCATGATCACTGTTCTTCAAGGATAGATAACCAGTTCTTGGCCGCTCCAGCCTTTGACACCAGGCCAGACAGCTCTTTCAGGCCGTTCCGTGCTGTTAGCTTCATGGTGCTGCTACACAGCTTTCCGATCCTTCTTTCTCCGTGTGTCTAAACTTACTAAAATCGTGGCATTGAAGGTACAGATTGTATACAATGGCGGCACTGCCTGCAGTCTATTCACTACGTATAGCCAGCCTTTATGATTACTTAGTCTACTTGCGTTACTGCATCTGTACAATTATAAAACTGCTTGCATTTTCTGCAGTGCTTTTCACATGTGTAATCGTCACTTCACACATGAAGTTACTCGATTATTTTAATTCGTCATCGCATTCTATATGTTCTATACAATCTCTTCTTCAGCCACTCTTCTCAGTGCACCACACTTGCTTCTTCTGACAGCACCAACTTCTCTTTCTCTCATCCTCATATTCCTTCGGGGATCTCCTTCAAGAGTTTGGGCCTCATTACAACTCAGGCGTTAAGGGTTAACGCCGTTGTTAACCCTTAACGCCTGATTCCGATTTTTACGGCTGCTTCTAGTAATTTACGGTGGCGTAATTAGCGCCTTCCCCACTCCCATTATGCTCTATGGGGCAAAAATGGGAATGGGGAAGGGTAAAATGGGAAATGGGGATTTACCGCCCCACTCACCTTGGAATGGGGTGGTAAATCCGCCATCCACCATGGTGTAAATGTAGTTTACACCATGGTGGTAAAGTTGGCTTACTTACCGCCTGGGTCGTAATGACCCCCTTTGTCATCTCTATGGGGCTACATCAGATAGGGTTTTCACAATGGATACCTTTTCTCAAAGACTCTTCGTGGGATAGGCACAATCACTGGTATTGTGCATGTCGTGATTTCTGGCTTCCAACATATAGGAAGGATGGGGCAGGAATTCCCGAAGAGGCATTCAGCTGCTCCTCTACACCATATGCTTTCCCGGAACATGGTATCTTAGCCCACAATCGTGGTTAGCCAAAGTACGGCCTAGGATTCAAAAGGCGCAGTCACCAGAATGGGAAGGTAGTGCCACAGAATCCTGGCTAATTGTATGGGCACCACCATGTTTGCAGCAATGCACTCATGTGGAGTACCACTCCCCACCTTCCACACATGCACCATGGCAGATGCCATTTCCAGTGCCATGATGATATGCCCGGTGCAGGGGTGTTGCTAGATCTGGAAAACATTTGTGGCTACGCCAATGTCGGGACTGTAAGGATTCGGGGCTAGCTAGTCTATTGGTTGTAGCCCCTGAGCTTCTATCTAGGGCTACAACAAATAAAGACCAGGGGCTATAGCCGCCTCAGCCCCCCACTAGCAACGCTTCACCGCACCGGGACCCAGCCTTCATCTGTCTCACTTGCCAATGCTTAACACTACCTCAGGGGTATAACTGTTGCATTTCTGCTCTTTTCTTATTTATTCTGTGATTTTCCTTCTCCTGTTTCCTTGCCATGAATCCTGTTCCTGTACTGCTTGTCCCAGCCTTAACTATGTTGACCTTGTGCTGCGTTTCTGATCCTGCCTAATGCTTCTGTGTTAGAGTCCTTACCTGATTGTTCTATATTCACAACGTATAGCCCTGGCTCATATTTCCTACAGTTTGTTTACCTTTTAGCTCTTTCTGGCCCCTTGAATTTTCCTTGGCTGTAAATTTCCCGCTTTGGATGCATTTTGCCAGGTTGTCATGTTTCCATTCACCAGGATTCTTCATCAGCCTCACCCATTGCCTGCATTCCAGAAAAAACGGAATCCCTTCAGTTACCCACCTTCTCTGCACGGGCTCAGCATCACGTAAATATAGGGAAACATTCCAAAGGTGCAGGGAGCCGAAAACAAAGCCACCATCAGTGTGGTCTTTACTAGGGCAGCTTCTGCTCCTGGTGAAGCACAGACAGCTGTTCCTGAATGTACAGGCAGTGCTCCGGAAAAGCGGGGCTCTGGCCTGCACTTATGTTCTCAGATTGACAGAGCCACACTTCGGATGAAAGAAAAGGCCATATACCGATCTCGAAATGAAAACAAGCATTGGCAAAGCCAACAGTTTTGGCTTGTGTACAAGTAGAGGGCATTTGCCAATTACTGCTATTAGATACCAAGTATTCACACCGGTTTGCACATGTTAACATCAATGACCAGTTAGTACCACCAAGGAGGTGCCTGGCAAATGTCTAAACAAAAGCCCAAACTGTTAACATTGTCAATCATCACCCAACTCAGTAGTGATCTTACATTACTTTGCATTCAGGTAGTTGTATGTTTCCATTCAAGATAAGGGTAAATTAAGCTGCAATTATTTTGCTTAACATGTTCTTTTATAGATTTATATACGTGGCAGGTTATTACGATTTGTGCATTTTTCAAGTCCACTTTATAAAATCAGAATTTTGTTTTCAACATCCACACATTTCCAACAACTACATCCAAAATGATTTGTGGCTATGCCCCTTAAATCACCTATTTAGATGTGCACATCACCAACTGCAAAACAGTTTACTTTGTGCCCCCCCTGCCAATAGTCCTCACATCGCAGCTTCACCATTTAACTAAAGTTTGTCTGTAATGTAAGGCGGTCATGTATCATGCATATGTGCCAATTTTGTTGGCCTTACTGCACGCAGCGGACATGTGAAAATAAATGTGATGCTTAAAAGTGCATGTTGTAAGTAAAAGTCCATGAACAAATCTTTTTATCTCACTGTGCGTGACCAGTAGGAATTCTAATGCAAACTGTGCAAACGCTGCATTGAATCTTATCGAATAACTTTGTGTGTTTTTTACACAATTATTTACAAAACATCTCTTTATGTTGTTGGGAAAAAAATGTATATGTTGATAACAGGTTGCAGTATTTTTCCAGACTGCTCCATAATTTGAAATGTTAGTTTGGCGTGTGCTTGCTGGCTTCTGTGTAAAGGCGGTTGTGATGGGTTTTTCCAGCTTGCATCGCAGTCAGCAGAAATCTAAAAGTTTATGATTTCAAGTGTAGACAGGTTTGAAGCGTAATCAGACATTATGACTATTCAATTCGGGCTGACTTCATTTAAGGATACGCCTCCATTGCTAGGAAAAATCAATTGAGTTAAATTACGGAGAAACCACTACAGTATTGTTTCAGATTACAGATGTGCAGAGGTGGAGCCACGTACCCCCACTCAAAGCTCCACCCCCATGATGCGTATATGTTGGAAGCCAGAGCGTGAGACGTGTGCAGTGCCAGTGAAAATACCTATACCAAAAAGAGTCCTGGAAGTGAGTTACCCATTAAGGAAACCATTTATGCACTTGCGACAATATGATGGCCATTTGAATGAAATCCTGGAGGAAGTGTGAAAAATTAGCAAAACAGAAGATTGGTTGCATCATGCAACGCAGGGCTGGTGCACCCAGAAGAGATGCAGAGGGAAGAAAACATAAACATTCTATTAGATCTAAGGAGGAGGTGTGAAAGATGAGCAACATTTTGGGCTTGAGATGAAGATGCTCATGCTACAGAAACAATAAGGAAAATGCCAAGTCATTTTACAATTGTACAGACGCAGAAATGCAAGTAGACAAAGTATTTTTTTATTTTTTATTTTTGTGTTAATCAAAAAAAGATTTTTACAAAATGAGGATGAGAATGGCAGGATGCAAAGACGACATCCCCTTTCCTAATTTACATCATAAACCATCTAGATTTTGTATCCATTTCTAGTGTCTGTAGGATTTGTTGGAAATACGTGTGAAGAGTTTATCATCTTTGTCATAATGTGGTTCAAGATTTTTGTTGTTGCAATTTGCTAAGTGCATCTGTCTCCACTCATCATCCTGGACAACTAGAGCTCTTTGTCCATTATGAGAGGCTTTGTGAAGAAGTGGCTCAAATATTGGGTTCTTATTTGTCGGGTAGCCCGACATGACAAGAGCAGGTGACCTATGGTCTCTTTCACGTCAACCTGCTTACAAAGCTGACAGTCGCTGGAAGCGGACAAACCTCTTATGATTAATAGTTCAAGAGGTTGAACCAGGCTCGCAAAAAGAGGTTTCGCGCAGCTTTACTAGGACATTTTTTGATAAAGACTTTTAATTCATTTCGGTTTTTAGTGTTGTTTGGGAGATGACTTGTAAATGTGTAGCCCGCAGTTGCATTTAAAGTCTGTATCCAATCAAGTTCCTTGAGTGTCTTTGGACTTTTGTTGGGTTTTTGATCAGTTCGTCCTCACAAATCTGTGTCAAATCCAGGAAAGCTTTGTTGACCGTGCTCCAATTTTTGAGAGTTTTAATGGTTGACGATTCTATTTCTCTGTTTATCACACTGTATATTGGAGGAGTATTTGGAAGCAAACAATTTCCTGTATAACATCAGAATATTGCAAATGATTGAACCATGCAGAGATAGCGGGCAGAGCTCACGTCTGATGGAAATGATGGGAGCAGATTTAGGGACACCTAGGACTGATCTCCAAAAGTAGGCTCCTAGCCTTGGGCATAATGTTGTTGGTATGGACGGCATTGCTTCGGCTCTGTAGATCAGGGATGGTACCACCTTAATTTTGTAAAAGTTCATCACTGGGATCATTGAAAAATGGCCAAATGTATTTTTTGTCGATAACTTTACACTGTGTTGCCAACTTTCCAGTTTTCTCTAAAAGGGAGTTCTGCATAGATGTTTCCTGGGTTCAGAGGTCAAGTGTGAACCCAAAATATTTGTACTTTGTGACTTTTTCTATAGCGCTTCCATTGAGGTACCACTGGAGTTTTTCTGTTCTTCTATTTGTTATTTCTAGCGCCATTACTTTGGTTTTGCTTTTATTAATTTCCAAGTTGTTTGCAGTGATGTATTTCTGCAAATTGTTGAGTTGGCGCTGTTGGCCAATCCTATGCCTATACCAAAAGTGTCCTGGAAGTGAGGTACCCATTAAGGAAACCATATATGCACTCACGACAATATGATGGCCATTTGAATGAAATCCCAGAGGAAGTGTGACAAATTAGCAAGAGAGAAGATTGGTGACGTCATGCGAAGCAGGGCTGATGCACCCAGAAGAGATGCAGAGGTGAGAAAACATAACCATTCTATTAGATCAAAGCAGGAGGTGTGAAAGGTGAGCAACATTTCGGGCTCCAGAAGAAGATGCTCATGCTACAGAAACAATGAAGAAAATGCCAAGTCATTTTACAATTGTTCAGACGCAGAAACGCAAGTAGACAAAGTATTCTTAAAGGCTGGCTTCGTAATTAATAGATTGCGGTGATGTGCCTATGAATATGCATAGGAATGTGTAGACTATGGATAATTTTAACAGAGTTTGACCCCAGTAAATAGAAAGGCTTTTTCAGTGTGGCACAGTTGGAAAACGACTTAATGACAGAGTTAAATTCGTGAGAAGCTTGGCTGGCCCAGCACCAGGAAGTCAAGGCCATTGTGAGCTTGGATGTTCATGCAGTAGCTGCAAAATGTGTGAAAAGAACAAACTCCTGTCCGAGATGAGGAGCAAGAACATTGAACATGTCAGAGGTTCATGATGTAATATCATTTCAAATACAGAAAAGCTCTGAAACATTGTCTCTAGTCACATGAACGGATGAAAATAGATACTGAGTTGAGCTACATCTAAACCAAAAGACAAAGTATGCCTATCCTCCTTTTTATTCTCAGGCACAGAGAACATTTCCAAGGCCAATGTTCAAAGGGCTAATTGACTGGCAGACCGCAAGAGTGATGATAGATGGCAGGCTAATTATGTGGGAAGCTATGGTTATGACCAGCCCACCAGCACCTGGGTGCCAGCCTGCGTGCTGCTAGCGAGTGTGGAATAGTACAGAGGGGTGCAAGGGTGCCAACCAATTGTAGAGGGACAGGTAATAGAGAGTCCTATAGTTTGTATAACCAATGGGACGTTGTGTGTTTGATGATGTTCATAGTGACTTGCACTAGAGGAGGCTTATTTGCCCCACCTGATGTTAGAGACCCAATCACTTTCCCAGACAAGTATGGAACGTAGACCTAGATGTTCCCTTCAAGTCTATCACTTTCCCAAGTAGGTTTTTGTAGTTTGCCACGTAGATTGATGTCAATGATGATGAGTTTTTGCTATATAAACTGCATTTTTTATGAAACTCGCTGAGTGAGAAGATCGAGCAGATGTTCGGTATACTCCCTGTTTTAAATAATTGATATTAAAGCAGACACACTTTGCAAACTTCCTGAGTCAGTCTGATTATTCATGTTTGAGTATATTCTGCATCTCCATCCATCTCAAAGTATTTATACCTCGTCTTATAGGGCCTAGTGCTGGGTACACAGGTTCAGTTGCTTAAACAGTGGCACAATCACAAAGCTTTACAAATTTAAAGTGTAAGGCAATTTTGGTTTCTGAAAGATTCTGTCGAGCTTCCTGTTTTACTTTTTACATATTAACATAAATACTTCTGATCCGCAGTTTGAAATGAAAGAATGTTAAATGTAAACATTTAATATATTTGGGAAGCTTATCATTTAGCTGTTCAAGGGCTGATGATCAGAAAGTTTCCATTGGTAGACGGTCATACAGCTATGGCCCAGCAGCCCTTTGTCCAAGAAACTTCTACGGTGGTACCGTTAGATGACGCGCATAGAGTGGTTATGCTTGGACAGAGGTATTCCCTTAAAAACGTACGCAGAAAAGGATCAGCACTTCATTTTCGTAGGTCCAAATGAAAATGAAACTTACAGTCAGATATACAGTTCTCCCTACATGGCTATTCATGCACTTGCATGAGATGAAGGCCTCTTCCATCCCGCACGAACTGACCTACATCCATACAGACAGATGTTTTGACCAACTGCCTTTAGAGCAATGTTTCTGTCCGGCAGAGTTGCAGTGAAAGACATACAATACAAATAACTTACGTATTGTCGGATGGTGAAAGAAAATGGCTGCCGTGACTAAACACACACAAACTGGAGAATCACCCACATCCTACTAACATCACTCACTGCGTATCCAATCAGGTGCTGCATACATCAAAAACACTATACTAACATGACACAAATCACTAGATGTACATTTTCTGTGCATTTGCAAACCAAAACATACTATTACACTACCTTATTTATTTTTGTAATAAAAGATTATGCAAAAGGTGTAACATGAATTGAAAGCTGTAGTAAATATGGTTTAAAGCATCAATCAAGTTAAATAACTTTTTAATAACATTAAATCATGGTGGACGCCATATTGGAAGGAAAAATGGCTGACAAATTCACCACACAGTAGAAAGTCAGCCAAAGAGTGCAAAACGATGTGTGGTTGGAAGGAAAATGGGTGGGAATGGGAGGAAAAACCTATATATTTCACTTAGCAATGACCGTTAACTGGATGGGACACTTAGCCAAACTACATATATCCATCCTTATATGTCGGTCTGCATTGAAAAACATTACAAACCTGCATACCAAGCCATTATTTTAAGCTCATATTTTAAAGATCTTATTTTAATGACAATAGTTTCAGCTTTATAGGTAGCGCTTTCAGCGCCATCCAATAGCCACACACACACACACACACACACATGCATGCACGCACACGCACTTGTGCGCGCATACACACGGCATGATTATCCATTCAAGTATGATGTCTAGCCCAGCTCAAGAATGCAGTCCCTGAAGTAACAGGCACACATTTGGTACTAATGGGAAAACTCTGTTTCTTCAAAACCAAAAAAGTACTACCTGCTTCACAATCGGTTATGCGAGATCTCTTTACTTAATTTGCCCCAGCTTGTAATTAGAAATGTAACAGACACTACTTAGTTATGACCATATAAAACATAGGTATTTTTCAAAAGAAAAACAGCAGGGCCCAGTTACAGAAGAATTCTGTTGCCCATTGCAAATCATACAGATGTTATTAGCACATGTGCCTGTGCTGGTAGAGTGGTGAAGACTGCTGATTCAGTCTTTGCAGCTGCAATGTACTAGCTCATATGCCCATAAGATGTGTAAATGCAGCATATCCCTTCTGTAATCGCCACCGACATCTCTGCATATATAATAACCTCGCTTAAGTTACGATATTACAATCTTAGGGTAGCATCTAGCTGTTTAAGATCATAATTCAAGAACGGTTATATAGGTAGAGATGGTTTATTGGTTGTGCAGTGCCAATTGCAACATTTCGTTCTGTTAATTTGTTTGGCAGTTCAGTGAGTTACTGTACATGCTGTGCGCATCTGTGTGCAACTCGCAGGTCACAAGCTTGAATACATGCCAGAAGAGGCCATTGTTTCTCAAATCTGAAGTCCATAGCATTACTGCCACTGAGATGGGGAAATATTTCAGAATGCCTGCCGTGCTAAGAAAGAATTTTCTTTGTGGATATATATATATATATATATATATAGGTAATAAGTACATCTAATATTCACCGTTATGATTACAATATATATTTTTAAGGTTTTTTTCTCATGGCGTGATCTATCCGAATTTGAAAAGCTGAGTTTCTACAAAATCATCAACCACTACCATTTCCTTCCTGAAATTCCCACACGCAGGAACTGCGGCTATGGCTGTTTTGTGCCCCTTTCCTCATCAGCCGTCTCTGGATGATACATTCATCAGGGCACCTTTTCCTAAACGTCCAGTTTATCATATTGGTGTTCTGTCTCTTTGAAGCACCAGGCAGAGGCACTAATTAAACACGGTTTGCAGACTTAAGATAGAGCAAACCACACCCAAAAATGCCATTAGGCGGGCTGATCACTGTTTTGAAAGGAAGAAAATGGATGACTCCTAACTATTTCAAGTCCTGCTTTTTCCATCTAAAAAAGAAACACGCGCATTGGCGTCAAATTAAACATCTGCTTTTCAAATAAACTCCTGCTGAAGACAGCTGTTGCGGTGTAGCCATTTGTCTCCAGCTGGCTAAATCTTCGCAAAAAATTGTTTTAAGCCCCTAATCCTCCAGCGTGTCTTGCACTTCTTTCCACCTCTTTAACTGTTCGTAGATAAATCAATATTAGGATAATATTTCATCCACCATCTGCTGACAGAAGGGTAGAGGAACTGTGTAAACCTATGTGTGCCACCACAATGCACAATGATGAAAATAGTGAACACAAAAACAACTGTTTCATACAACTAGACGGCCATGGGCAGCATTTGACACGTAAAGCTAGTATTCAATTGCAAAATTCTGTTTTATCCGGTAATAAAGTTCAAGTCATTCAAGCACTTGGGGGAATGTTGCACTCAACACATTCAAGAGTTTGGTCTGTTGTGCAAACCTTCTCCGGGGGAGTGCCGCATTCACAAGGACACTTGTATCTACGTATTGGAACACAGAAGGGCTGACGTTGTTAACAGTGTGCATCTCTTCATTAGGCAACAGGGGCCGGATTACAGAAGCTATACACCAGTGCAAGTGCAAAGTTTGCACGGAATTAACACTAGGGCAAACTGCTAATACCGTGCAAACTTTGCACTTTGCACCAGTGCAAAGTTTCTGTCATCTGGCCCCAGAATTGTTACATTATGTATTGGTGTTTGGTAAGGCACAAACTGCAAGCACAGCTTCTTCGTAGCACTTATGAGTGCTATAAATCCTTCTTGCCTCATAGATGAAATGGTGAGACGATTCAACATCGAGTAAAACAATGGAAAACATTTCATAAGCACCTCACTACTCACTTTTGAACGTTTCTGCGCTATATTCGTACTGTTGTATGTCTTTGTTCCTTGTGAGCCAATTCCCCCTTATACAGCCTGATTGCATTGGTATTGATTATACTGCAAATGTGTCTATCATTACAGAAATGTTTCAAATAACAATACAAAATATTGGTCAGATAAGCACTGTTGCAATAGAAGGAACACCATCATTACAACTCAGTTCTGTTGTTATTTTATTCCCACTCACCCAATGTCTCTATGACCTGGCACTGTCCCAGGAATACTTTGCATCGATAAGATAAGGCAAAGAGTTTTTCGGTTCATTTACGTATGCAAATCTCTTTTATGGAATAGAGTTTCCAATTTGCATCAATGATCTTTTCAGTTCGTCCCCATTACCCCATATCAAATGTGTCCCAATTAAAAAATAACTGGGCAAAATAGTCCCCAAACTGAATCCTAAAACTTGAAATTGATCTTAGACTTGTTTTATCAAACATCATAATGCATCTTGAGTTTAAGAGAGGGATTGCAGCATTGTAATAGCTCAGAAGAGAATGCCTCCAGGAGGCTGTACGGTTTTCATTACAGAACTTCCAGAACAGCAAGGTCATCTTATTCAAATCTGATACACCAGGAGACAGATCAACTTCTTAAACATAAGGGCAGATCCATGGGACTAATGGATCCTAGACTGTAGAATGGTCCTTACTAAACCAGAGATCAGACCTGAAGCCCCTCTGCTTCCTAAATCTTCCTCAAAATAGATCAAATGTTTTGTAACTGTGCACCAGATGCTAAGAGGTTAGCAACTGGCAAATATCAGCTAGGTGACCATCCCTTGCATCAGCCTGGACTCTAACTTCCATCTCTCATCATTGGTTATGTACATACTGTATTTCTAGTGCTCAGATGTGACTTCCACAACTTAACACGACTCATAAAATAAATAATCACATACGAATAAATAAGGTGTTGCATGCAACAGAATGTTCATGCGCCATAATCTTGAGCTTTCATTCCTTCAACTTTTCTAGACAACGCGGCAAGGCGATGTTGAGCAAACGGGTACAATATGTAAGAGAAGCAGAGGCTGGAACAGAGGATGTTAGTGGGAGGAAATGTCTTCTGCCCTGCTGTGGCTAAACTGCCTACTCCGCCCCCACACTTCTACAAAACGGTTGTAGGTCATCTGGTCGAAAACAAAAGGATCGAATGCCTTTTGATCGACAGTCAAATGGTCGAAAAAAAGGGTCTTTTTTTTTATTATTTTTTATGGGGGGGGGGTTCCCCGCCAACCGCCCGTTTTCTTTATTAAAAACCTTTTTTTACCAACCCAAACAAAAAAATATATATAAATAAATAAATACATAAAATCAACCTTTTTTTTTTCCGACCATTTGATTGTCGATCAAATGGTCATTCGATCAAATGTTTTCGACCATTTGACTGGACAGCCTACAAACCAACAGTGATCCCAATCATAAAGGCCTAGCTAAGAGATATGCCTCCTTAGCCCTTTGTGGTAACGTGAGCCAAGGGAAGGCTATACTCTAAGACGCGATGTGAATGTGAGTTAATAACAACCCACACACCAATAGCACAATAATTCCAAACTAAACTAAAACAATGTCCAATCAAGGTTCTATGAAAATATGTACTTTAATTACACAAATCAATTGTACAATTAAAAGAAACACAATAAAAATCCACCCCTGTAAAGGAAGACACAGAAATGCAGAATGTAATGATGCAAGCACTCTGGAAACTTAGCAGGGAAAACAAAAACAGGCAAGACATGAAACCAGGAATTCAAAAAGATGTATATTGTAGGAAAAAGGTGGAAAGGGGACCAAACCAGTTCCTGGGCCCCCCAAACTATGTCCTGTGGGGCCATGGTCACTTCAAAGTCCCTGATTCCAATCTTAGGTGGTTCAACACTGTCAAACTAGGCTTCAGGGTGCTACAGGTGCAAGTTGGACCTGATTAGAGTCTGATGAGCTATATTGGTGTCAAGCTGCTTTGAAGTAGGTGCTCTGTGCACTTTTAAGGCAGCAGGCGAGCAATGAAGTTCAGATGCTCACCAGGATCAGTTCAAAGGTCGAGTCAGTTTGAGACGTTTGGTAACCGCAGGTTTGGGTCGATGTGTGGCACAATACTCCAGCAGTTCCAGCACAGATGCAGCAGTTCAAAGCTGTAACCTTGATTGCCCGATGTAATGTTTGAGCGGTGGTAGATTGAAGAAAACGTTTTTTTATTTGTAAAGTGACAATAGTTAAACAGATATCCTTGCATATTTAAGATCACAGTCAAACTCAATGATTTAAAATAAAAATGTGAGACAGAAACAATAAAAAATACTTTATGGCGCCAGATTACAGAAACTTTGCACCAGTGCAAGGTTTGCCCTAGTGCAAAAAACATTTGTGCCATGTTTGAAAACATTTTTACTGTGCAAAGTGCCATATTTCATGCTATGAGCACTAAGGAAACATTTCATGTACCATTTTTTTTTTGTTGGTCTGGGAGAGTTTCGTACACATAATGTGATATTCACTGTTCTGTACTAGCTATGCGCAGCGACACAAGAAACCTTGTGCAGGCTTATTTTTTAATTGTACTAGTTTTTCGTTGCGGCATGAGACACTTTGCACAGTTTTTTCGAACAGTACGAGGTTCACGCAGCGGCACGAGATACTTCATGCAGCTTTTTGTTAAATTTTTACTAGGTTAGCTCAGTGGCACGAGTAACTTGGTGCTGCCCTTTTAGATTTATGCTTGGTCTGTGCAGCGGCATAAGAAACGTTGCGTGACTTGTTTTGATTGTCACAAAGTCATCAGAAACTTTGTGCCACTTTTTTAATATGTGGGGGTGGCAGAACGGCAGATTAGGGCAAAACATGTGGAAATCTTACAGATTTTGCTTCAGTGGCTAACGGAACATAATTTAACAATTTCACCCTTCCCATAGTCAGACTGCTGCATTGTGCTATCTTTGCTTTTGTTCTGTTCTTTCCTCAGGGGTGGGTTTTGCGTAGTACTTTTCTATTCAGTTATTTTGCATATGGTGTGTTTTATTAAAGTATATCTATTTTCATAGAACATTGATTAGACATTCCATTTATTTTGGACTGTTATGTTTTGCTGTTTGGTTCCCTACTAAATCACATTCACACCCCTCTTCAGAATATAGCCGCCCCTCGGCCCACATTACCAGAAAAGGCAAACTGTGCCTGTTTTACCTGTATGATTGTGTTGGCTCTTTTTTGTAGAAGTGTGAGTGTGGAGTGGCCATCTTATCTTCTATCATTTTTGTATTTCTGCAGAGCAGAATTAAATTAATCACACACCTGTACTGCACTACATCGAAAAATCGATTATCATCAATTCTTCTTCATCAACAAGATAAGTATGCTCTGCCAACACAGATGAATACACCACAACTGAAATCACATTTCACATGCCATAGACCTCAATGCCACCCTTGTGTACCTAAATGCTACATCATAGATGGACAACATCCTCCTTGCCTCTGTACTCAAGACCATTCTAACTGAAGCACTTGACTGTTATGACAATCATCAATAGCTCCCAAACTCAATGCACCTTCTTCTCAACCCTCAATACCACACAACTTCTCGGACTTGTCAATGTGCCAACACTGCACCCTCACAACATTAGAAACTATGGCTCCAACACCCACCTTTCCTTCTTCCTCAAGATCCTTTAGAAAGCAGTAGCCCCACAACTCCTCCAACACATTAGCTCCAACAACCTCCTTCAGTCCTACAAATCTGACTCCAGGCCCAGATGCAACAGATACATGGCTACAATCCAGGTGATTGACAATGCCCTTAAAATCCTTGATGATGGTCATCCTTGCATCCTGGTTCTCCTGTACCTCTCTGCAACATTCGACACAGTAAACAACCTGACACTTATCAACATTTTGCATGAGGATAAGCAAGATCATCCACAGCTGGATCACATTCTACCTTGCTAACCGCCACCAGTTTGTCTGAATGGATTCCTCTAGTTCACCAACTCTACCCATCATCTGTGGAGTCCCACAAGAATACATCGTCTCCTCCGTTATCTTCAATTTTTACATGAAACCGCTCTGAATGCTCCTGACTCCACGCAACTTGCACATTCTTCAATACGCAGATAACATGCAGATCTACATCAATTCTATTCTACATTGAAGAGAACCACAGGCTCAAGGCCTGCCTCACCTTGATCCAGTCCTGGATGTCCAATACTTTCCTGAAGCTCAACCCCTCCAAGACTAAATTTCTACTGCTGACCAATACCACTGAACATCCTTACCTCCATCTGACTCTTTGCTAAAGGGATTCACACTCCAGCTGACCACTTGCACCAAATCTCTTGGGTTGAACATTGACAAAGACTTTTCCTTCAAACAGCACATAGCAAGGAAGACAAAAACGGATTGGTACCAACTTTTTCTCATGCAGAAAATAAAGCACTTCATCCCAGAAAACAACTTCAGATCTGCTGTCCAAGCCTTGGTCCACTCCCACCTGGAGGGTGGCAATGCCCTTTTGGAAGGCTTTTCGAAGACTACCCTGAGACCCCTGAGATGTGTCCAGCAAGCTGCATCATGACATAAAGGTCTCTCCAAATTCAACCTCATCCCCCCAAACCCCAAGGAAATGCATTGGCTCCCATGGCAAGAACATATCATCTTCATGTCCTGCTGCATCATCTACAAGGGTGATGCCCTGAAGTCCTGAAGCTATCTCACTTGGAAGCTTAGCATCTCCAGAAGCCTGTGATCCACAAGAAGTAAGGACATGTGCAGACCTGAACTTCACTGGAAATAACCAGAAGATTGGCCTTCTCTGTCTACTCCCCCAGACTCTGGAACCTCCCCTCATCAACACCAGTCTCGTCTTCTTGCTTGTACATTTCAGACAGGAGCTCAAGACCCTCCACTTCAAGGAAAAGCTAGGTCCTCACACCACCATCTCTCCACCTATAGTGAGAGTGGGTGAACTTCTCCCCTGTGCGTCCTCCCCTGTCTTCTTGTACATCGCTGGTTGCCAAATTATCAGCCCTACCTCTCGCTTGTCGTTTGCTCCCTGTTCCCTTGTATCTCTGCTTCCCTCACTGTGCCCGTCACCATATAATTTGTAAAGAACTCTTTTGCTTAACCCGAAGCTGGGTCTACTCAATAAATAGCCTAATAATAGTAATAATATTATGGTGTGTTTGGAAATAAGATAAGTGAGCACTCATTAAACTGGGCAGGTATCTAAGTACAGACTCCTTAAGTACAGATGTGGGCGTCCACGTCCTGTGAAATCCACGGTTCTATCATGTGTGAAAGATATGGACAGCAAACGGTTGCAGGCGCTGCAGTGCCGACATGTTTTGTGCACAGTAAATAGGATATAAGGCTGTTTGCTAATAAACGAATACGTATGCATGGAACAAAATAACCTGCTGCGAAGTGATTGAGACTTATGAAGCCAATTTGCAGTTTCAACAACACTCAAGTGCCCTAATATAGGGAAATGTGGGTAGCTTCAGCAAACGATAAGTGGGCCCATGATCTGTGTAATTGGCAGACATTATATAAAAATGTACGTTTGATGATAATGGACCAGCTTTAAATTGTCGGTGTAAGGATTTAACGATAATAAACTCTTAACACTGCAGTTCGTATATATCACAGAAATTGGTCAACACAAAATGGGCAATGATTCTAGTTAGAGGCGAGCCGTATCTCAAAGGCTAACTTAGCCCATACCCAGGCTCCAGAAGCGCCATTTGCATAGCGTGAAGCGAGTTCGGGCATACTTCTAAGTAGCCGAAGCTTACAAATTACTGTCTGCAAACGGTACGACGCCTTTGAAGTGCCAAGTTACTAGGCAAATCCAGCCGGGACACAGAAGTGCAGCATAAACAAAGGCTCGCAGCCATAAAACTAAATTGTATGTGAAGTGCAAGTTGAAACACATATATAGTTGGAAAGAATGCTCAGGAACAGCTGAGGGCAACGGAATGTGTGCAGGGAGACGCATTGCTCTGGGAGATTTACAATCTAACGGCCTGCATCAGTTCACAGCCATCCAAACAGGCCGTGTGTGGAACAGAGGTGGATGATACTGCGCATGCTCACAGCTGAGATCGCTGAAGGCGATCTCCACGAGCGCTCCGCGGACGGTGGAGAGGATTTAAACTGCATTTTCTGCGTTGCTGGAAGCCAGCTAAACCCCATCAGCAGCAGCGCGGTCACATTACTAGGCCAGCTGAGTTTATGATTGTTTGCACATACATTTTACACGACTCCACGTACTGTACCATAGATAATCTGAACACCTAACGTAATACTTATTGAAACGTGTCCATCGAAAACAACGGAGCTACTAGTCCATCAGTATGTTCGTTTTATTCGATCTGAAATAACAATGTGTAGCCCATGCTGTTTAATTCATTGGTACGTGAATGCCCAGACCATGCAGGGCAGCACACACCGCCCCAGTTACATGAACCAGTCAATGCAGTGTATGAGGCTCTTGTGTTTGATTTGTCTCCTTTGTTCTGGCCACTTCCATTCCAACATTAGTAATCCATCCATTCTGGCCATCTCTGCCTAGACTCCGTACACCCGCCTTTTACGCACTCTCCAGGGCTTTAAGTGGGGTAAGAAATCGAGGGGGGGCCCTCATTTGGGGGCGTGGCTTGTGGGGGGCGTGGCCTAAAACGTACGCAAATCGTAAGGTATGCACACACACATATATATGCATGTTATATATCTGTGTGCGTACCTTACTATGGTTTGTGTTCTTTGCAAGCCATCTTTTCTAAACATAGAAATTCTATGTTTAGAAAAGATGGCTTGCAAAGAACACAAACCATAGTAAGGTACGCACACAGATATATAACATGCATATATATGTGTGTGTGCATACCTTACGGTTTGCCTACTTTTCAGGCCATTTTTAAAAAAAAACATTTCGGTTTTTATAAAAGATTGCTTTGAAAGTACACAATTCAAGCCATCTTTTATAAAGCTTTGACTACGGACAAAATTGTCCGTCGGCAAAGCTTTATAAAAGATGGCTTGAATTGTGTACTTTTCAAGCCATCTTTCATAAACCTCGAAAAATATCAAGGAATCCCCAGGTTCGCCGAGGGTTAAAGACGCCTCGGCGACCTGGGGAAACAAAGGGACAGTAACTGCCTCTGGTGACCCCTCGCGCGAGAGGTCACCAGAGGCAGTTACTATGATTTACAGAAGTGGCAGCCAGGCACAGCATTGCTGTGGCTGGCTGCCACTTCTGTCAGATCGCCTGACTTCATGGCAGGCGCATATCCCGTCGCGGCTGCTGCCGCGACGGGATAATGCATCCCGCCAATGTTGCGTGTGGTGGGACGGGGGCCCCGGCAGGGCCCCGGCTCAGTCCCACTTTTTGGAGACTGCCGGGACCCGGCCCCGGCAGTCCCCGGCCCACTTAAAGCCCTGGCACTCTCTCAGTACGTGTTCTTTAGGTTGGTCTATTGCAGTTATAATGCAATCAATATTAATAGAGAGTGGGGAGACCTCTCCACATTGGAGGCGCCATGGTCATCTCACAGGCACGTCTTGGCGCTCTGAGACTTGTACTACAGAGGTGATTTAGAGCATTATAAAGGCTGCGTCCAAACCGCGTACTCTGACTTTTTCATGTCAACAATTTCCCTCATTGGTTCTGTTATGGGTGGATAGCTCAGGGGCAATGTGCTCGCCTTGGAAGCAAGACGATGCAGAAATAACATAGGTTCGATCCCCGGATTGCACCTCTGGGCATAAGCGCATTTTTTATTTTTTTTATTTTTATACTTGATTCAATTGTTAAAACAAGGAAACAATTTTTACAAGATTCCTTTTTGGAGTTAAGTCTCTCGGTCAAGAGTTTTCACGATGAGTCTTAATCACACCAGCGTCCGCCGACTAAAGGAGGAGTTTTTCCCCTCCGGTTGTGTTTTTTTTGATTCAGGGCATTCCATCAGGCCTAGGCTTTCAAAGAAACCCACCACAACTATAGTCCATCTAGTGTTTTCTCCACTCATCAGATTGTTCCATCTTTCCTCTTCGTCAAAGCAGTAAGCATTGCTAAATAGATGTCCCAGGTAGCGGTTACATTCCATGTCCGCCCCTCTGCATTTTAGTAGCAAGTGCTTAAGTGTTTTGGTTGTGTCCGGTTGAGTGCAGAATCGACAGAGGCTGGTTTTAGCTTGTTTTTGTCTGGCCAATGTTTCATTTGTGTATACGATGTTCAGTCGAACCCGCATGAAATTTTCTCGGAGCTTCCTTGATGGGCATTTTAGTAAATAGGACCTGGTTCCATTAACTTTTGCCGGATTAAGAGGTCCCTCCTTTATACATTTTGCAGTTTGTGCTTCATCCAAGGTTTGGATCCAATCTCTCTCCATCAGCCGCCTCTTTACTTTTCCTGGATTGGAGATAAGATCCTCTTGGGAGCAGCCTGCCCAGTCTAGATGTCGTTTGTTTCTCTCCGCTAAGTGTAGGAGCATTTTACACGTTCCTGCCCTGGTTTCTTGCTCTAATACCTTCAGTATAAATGGTGGGTGTGAAAGAATCATCTTCCTGTAGAGCAGAAGCGTGTTCCGGATTACGATGGAGCTTAGTGATTGGAGTGTTAGTTCTCTCCTAATCAACACCACTGGTGTAGACTGTGGTAGATTTAGTACTTTACGCCAGTAGAGGCCTTCTACTTTTTGTCAGAAGGTTGCCGGAATGTTGGGCATTGCTTCTGCACCATACGTTATTGTGGGACGACTTTCATCGTGTAGAATGTAAGAACAGGAGCCAGGGAGACGCGTCCGTGCTTGTTAGATAGAATTCTGGTCTGTGTTATCAGGAGACGTGCTTTTTTCAGAAGAGTTTTGCACATTGGGGTTTCTTTGATGTTTTTGTTTAATGTTACTCCGAGGTATCGGAATTCGTTCACAATCTCCAGTCTCGTCTCTTACCTTCCAGACAAAATTCTCTCTTTTTGCTATGCTTTTTGCAAAATCAAAATTTTGTTTTTTTCTTGGTTCACCCAAAGGTGGTTGGCTTGCAGGTAGGTGTCAAGGTTCGTGAGTTGTCTTTGAAGACCATCAGCGTTTGGTCCATCAAGATAATTTCGTCTGCGTATAGCAGTCTTGATATTTTCTCTTCTCCCAGCCTTGGTGGAAAGTTGCGAACCTTGATCTCCTGGTCTTTGTAATCTGCTATGTATTCATTGTAGAGTGCCGGGGCAGGGGGGCATTCTTGCTTCACTCCTCGCTCGGTTGCTATCCAAGATGACAGTAGGCCTTGCTGGTTCAGTCGTACGCACATCGATGTTCTACTGTACAATTCTTTGATGGGGTTCAAGATTACTGGTGGACAGTGATAAATTTCCAGTTTTTTCCATAGAAGTGACCTGTCCACACAGTCAAAGGCCTGTGACAGGTCGATGAATGCCATGTAGATATTGGGGTGGCCCTCTATTAATTTAGCCTTCAAGACACTTACCGCCACAATATTAGCTGTCATCCCTAGGTTTTTGACAAAACCTGCTTGCAGTGGGTCGATCATTTTAGCGGTGGCTGCCCAGCATTGGAAACTTTCCAGGATGAATGATGCGAAATGTTTCCCGATTGAATCGAGCAAGGCTATAGGGCGGTAGTGGCCTGGGTTTTCTCTTGCGCCTTTCTTGAAGATTGGTACGACTATGGCCTTCTTCCAGGACAATGGAATGGCTGCCGATGTATTGCAGTTTTTTGAAAATCAATTTTTTATTAAGTTTTGTATATGTAGTACGACATTACATAGCATGTGTAAGCATGAGTTAACAAACAACCAATCGTAACACCCCACCTCCCCCTCCCCCCTGTCCCTCCCTCCACCCCCCTACAGTTCAAGTTCTCGTTAGTTACTTGTTGCTTGTTTGACGGACTTTCCTGAGACAGTAGTATCGTTACACAGTGCACTTGGCGCGCCGAGATCATGGGTCCAACTGGGAGAAGTTCACAATCAGGTCGGTGTGCAATGGTCCAGCGCCCCTGGGGGAAGACCCTGGGCCCAGGTGCGGGGCGTTAAGTTGGTCGGCCATATTTGTCAAAAGAGGGGAGCCAGATTTCCTCGATGTTGGACTTGGACTCATCGAGTAGGTGTGTGAGAAACTCCATGTCATATATGGCCCGCACCTTGGTCACCCACGTTTTTTCCCCCGGCATTTCCGGGTGTTTCCATTTTTGTGCAAGGCAGCATCTGGCTGCCACCAACATGATTTGGAGCATATGGTCTTGAGTGCCCTCCTGACCCTCCCCAATGTCGATTCCAAAGAGGAGGAGCCAAGGGCAGGGAGACCGTTCAACCCCGTCCACCCCTTTGATCCAGGTGAGTACCTTTTCCCAATAGTTTTGGACCACTGGGCATCCCCACCACATGTGGATATAGTCCCCCTTCTCAGTCCTACATTTCCAGCAGTGTGGGTCATATCCTGGTTTTATCCTAGCAATCCTCTGTGCGGGGTAGTGCCATCGGTGTAGTATCTTGAGGGCTTGATGGCGATATTGGAGGGAGGCCGTGGATCGGTTGGCCCGTCTGCACATCTCCGCCCATCTTTCATCATCAATCTCCTCTCCTAGGTCCCTACCCCACCGTGTGCGTGCCGGTGGAAGATCCCTGGGGACAGAGAACAGGAAGAGTTTGTAAAGGCGAGATATTATCCCTTTGGAACCCCTCGCAGACAGGAGAAGCTTTTCGAACTCCGTGAGATCCCTCCTGAGGGTGTCGCCCCAGGATGGCTCGGTGAGGACACCCTTAAGCTGGAGGTAGCGAAAGGGGGACAGGGTGCCAATTCCCAGAGCCTCCTCGAGATCACTTAAGGGCAGGAAAGAACCCTTCACCCACAGATGGCCGGTCCTACTAAGGCCTGCCTCTAACCACGACTGATACGCCGATGGTTCTGCTATTTTGGCCAGGAAGGGAGGGGCCCAGATGCAGCCTAACGGGGACGGCCATGTCGTGAGCCACCGATAGTAACCTCCTTCTCCCCACAGGGACCACAGCACCTTCAAGATTGGATGATTTAGGACGCTTCTTGGGATCTTTTTCCTTGGGACCCAAAGCCATTCCTCTATTGTGACCGGGGAAAGGGGCCTGTTATCCATGGCAACCCATTGTTTTTCCGTATCTGGGGAGAAGTGATCAACCAAAACCCTCAGCTGAGAAGCTCTGTGATACGTTTCCAGGTCAGGATACCCCACTCCCCCATCTTCCTTAGCCCTAGACAACACTTCGTAGGAAATCCTATGCTTTTTGCCTGACCAGAGGAAGTTGAGCAGGACTCGCTTTGTTTCTATAAAGAAAGTCTTGGGGATTATCACCGGGAGTATTTGGAAGAGAAATAAAAACTTTGGGAGGAGAACCATTTTTATGAGGTTAAGGCGCGCCATCCACGAGAGCCCCGATCCCGCCCACCTCTCCACATCTCTTTTGATTGCGGACCAGAGGGGGGGAAGTTAGCTGTGTACAGTTCCTCAAGGTCACGGGTAATCTGCACTCCCAAGTACCGGAATCCCTCTTCAGCCTGTCTAAAGGGGAGCCCTTTCACAAAGGCCATCTCCGGATCTGACAGGTTCCCACCCATAAATGTCACTGACTTATCCAGATTGACTTTATAACCCGATAGTTCCCCATAGTGCGAGAGGCCCTGTAATAACCGGGGGACTGTTTGGGACGGTCTGGTGACGTAGAGTAGGGCGTCGTCCGCGAAGAGGCAGATTTTGCATTGCATGTCTCCCATCTGTACTCCCCTAATAGCCTCGTCATTGCGGACTGAGATTGCCCATGGTTCCATTACTAGTGCATAAATTAGCGGGGACAGGGGACATCCCTGCCTTGTACCACGTTGGAGGGGGAACTCTCTCGATTCTGTCCCGTTTGCCACCACTCTAGCCGAGGGGGAAGAGTAAAGCACGGCCATCCACCCCAGCCACCTAGTACCCATCCCCAGAGATGCGAAAACCTCCCCCATGAAAGCCCAGCTGACCCTGTCGAAGGCTTTCTCCGCATCGAGAGCCAGTAAAAGAGCCCCCTCGTCCCGGACCCCCACTGTGGCAAGTATATGGAGTGTCTTCCTGATGTTGTCAGAGCCCTGCCTGTTGAGGACGAATCCCGCTTGGTCAGGGTGTATCAGGCGTGGAAGGCAGTTCTCAAGTCTGGAGGCCAAGATTCTGGTAAAAATCTTGGCATCTAAGTTAAGGAGTGAGATGGTTCTATAGGACCCACATTCTGTCTTGTCTTTACCTGACTTGGGTATGACGGTGATGAGGGCTTGCAGAAACGTCGGTGGAATTGAGTTTCGTCTCCTAATCTGATTGAACAGTTTGGCCAAGGGCTTCACCAAGATCGATTGGGTCTGTTTATAGAAATCAGCTGTGTAGCCGTCCCCCCCCGGTGCCTTTCCTGCCTTCAGTCTCTTAATGGTGCTCTCCACCTCTTCCTCTGAAATCTCCCCCTCAAGGGCCCCTAGGTCTTCGTCGGATAGCTTGGGGAGGGGGTGCTCCGCCAAGTAGGCTGAGATATCCTCCAGTGATTCGTCTACTTGCCTGGAATAAAGTTTGCTGTAATAGTCAGCAAAGCAGTCCGCTATTCCCTCCCGGCCCCTGTGAGTCCTACCTTCCCCATCGCTAAGCTGGGCAACCCCCCTTTACACCCTGCAGCCCCGGGATCTTTGTGCCAAAAGAGTTCCCACCCTGTCTCCCCGTTCATAGTATCTTTGCTTGGTGTACCGCATTTTCTTAATAACCTCCCCTATAAGAACCGTGTGTAGCTATTGTCTTTTGCCCTGCATCTCCTCCAGAAGTGCGTCTCTGTCTATCCCGGGAGCGCCCAGTCTGGCCCGCAAGACCCCCAACACCGTTCGGAGCTTGCCCTCAATCAGGCCCCTTTCCCGTTTACGCCTCGAGCCCTCTGCTATGAGGAGACCCCTAAAAGTGGCTTTTCCGGCTTCCCATACTGTGGACATGTCGGTCTCACCATTGTCATTCGTCTCAAAGTGAGCCGACATTTCTTGTTTCATAAAGTCCCGAAACGCGGGATCCCTAAGAAGCGTGTCATTGCACCGCCAACGGGTGGATCTTGGGGCGACAGGCAGTGACCAGTCAGCCACAAGCAATTCGTGGTCCGACCACGTTATGGCCTCCACCCTCGGCCGTTGTACCACCCCGTCCCCCTCTTCGGAGATTAGCATGAGATCAATTCTAGTGTAGGTACAATGTGGAAGAGAGAAAAAGGTGTAACCTCCCTGACCCGGTCATGCCTTGCGCCAGACATCCACCCATTAATGGTCCCTCAGGAGGGCCTGCAGGGCCAGATTATCCTTGGAGATCCCCTTGGGCACCCCTCCCTTGGCAGACCACCAGTCCAGACGGGGGTCAGCTATCAGGTTGAAATCCCCGCCTAGTATCATGGCCCCTTCTGCCCATTCATCCATGACACTAAAGATCCGAGTGAGGAACTGCACTTGACCCGAATTGGGCGCGTAATAGGTGGCCAGGGTGATGCGTTGTCCCTCGCAGAACCCCTTGACGCCTAAGAATCAGCCCCCAAAACCTCTCTTGGTTTCTACCCCTGTGAGGTGGAACGCTCTTCCCAGGAGAATACCTACCCCCTCTTTCTTGGAGTTCGCATGTGAGGCCCAGTAGTTGGAACCAATATCCTTCCCCTTAATTCTGGATTCCCTTCCCCATTTGTAATGCGTTTCTTGTAGGAAGAGGACTGTTAGATGTTGTTTTTGGAACATATTGCTCGTAAGGGACCTCTTATTTTGGGAGTTAAGACCCTTGATGTTCAGCCTGCCTATCCTTCCTTCAATCATTATCGTCTTTTAGGTTGTGCACCTTGAACCCCTCGTAGCATCTGCGTTTCAGAGCCCGCAGCCAAGCAAGTATCTGTGATTTGAACTGGTTTCCCCCCCTTCCTCCCTATCTCTTTCGCTAGTCATTCCACCCCGCCCCCCCAAGCCCAGGCCTCCCCTTTGCCCCCTCCCCCCACACCCCCTTCTCTTGTAATGTAAGGCGTTCGTCCACGTCCCCCAACAAGTGTCGAGGTTGGTCAATGAACCACCAAGGACTCTAACCCCAGCCCCGGGATTTTTGTATCAGGGAATCTCAAATCTTAAAATCAATGTAGGTCAACCCCCCCAAATCGTCGGTGCAAATGACCGAGGTGGAATTCTGGAACCGTGAACCCTCGCTTCAGCTTGTAAACACCAAACTCAGACTTTCTGCGTGGGTCACCACAACAAAACAACTAACATTTAACAAAGTTCTGCCCGCCCTCCAGAGCAGCAGGCCGCATGCCGCGCTGACGCGGCGCCCAGGCGTGGCCCCTCCGGGTCCCAGGACCCCTTACTGCCAGATCCTGGAACTGATGCTCATTGTAGGATTTCCTCGACCTCCGGAAGGGCGATGCTGTTATGGCTTCGGGTGGTCCTCGGAGGTCATTGACGGGTGCCTGGTTTTCTGAAATTTCCGTGCCCCCTTGACTTTAGATTTGCCGCTAAGCTGTCCAAGTCTGTCGGGGCCCCTCGGGGGGTCCTGGGCTCTTCCTTCTTGGCCATTTGAGTGGCCCGCCTGGTCACCAACCAGGTTGTCCGTGGCCCTTTGAATGTCTTCCTCAGACACCAAGCAATGTTTCTCCCCCAGCCACTCAAATTCCAAATAGAAGGGGTGGCCTCAGCGGTATCGGACCCCCTTTCCCTGAAGCCATCTTGTGAGATTTCCACATTTCCTTCTCATAGACAGGGTGAGAGCTGATAGGTCCTGAAGATGGACACCTTGGAGTCACCGTATTGAATATTGCCAAGGTTCCTCGCTTTCTCCAGAATTTTAGCTTTGTGCTTGTAATAGTGCAGCCGGGCCAGGACCGAGCGCCGGCCTCTGCCCCCTCCTCCTGCCCGATGGACCCTGTCAAACTTAATCACACCTTCGGCGTCTGCTCCCAAGACAATCCTTACAATGTCATGTACTTTGCCCTCAAGCCCTTGTATGATTTCTCCCTCGGCCTCCACTAAACCAAAAATACGCAGGTTATTTCTTCTCTCCCTGTTTTCCATATCGTCTACCTTGAGTCGGAGTTCTTCTTCGCGTCTTTCCATGTCCCGGAATCTGATCTCCATTTGGGTCTCAAGGAGGGTTGTGGAGAGCTGATTGTTTTCAACTCCCTCCATTCGATCTTCCAAGGTGGTGACTTTAGTCGTGAGGTCTGCCAATTTGGCACCCATGTCCGTCCTTATCCCGCGTATCTCCTCCAGAATCGTTTGGATATTGTTCTGGATAGCGCCCAGGACTGGGGGCGGGGTGGAGGGGCCCCCGGTCGCCATGATGTTCTCGCTGGCCACAAATTGGTATTTCGACAGGTTTTCTTTCCAGCTCATGGGAGGTTTGTTTTGGCCACCTGCTAACGGCGGGGTGGCGGGGTAGCGCGTTTTCCGTGGTCGTCCCTGTACGTGTCCGGCTTGTCTGGATCTGTTAGTTACCCCTGTGGTGGTTGTGATTGCCGGATTTTGCGGTTCGGGGGCTCTGGATCACAGGCACCCCTGGAGGCCCCCCTCTAGTGACCGTGGGGGAGGGGTGCATATTGGGGGGGCGTGCTCCCGCGTCGGCCCCCGGGCACCCAGGCCCCCCAGGTCGAGGGGGACTCGCTGTGCGGTGATGGCCTCCTGGTGGCCTGTAGGACCGCTCAATGTGGTCCCGGGATCACCCCTGGTAGCAGCCCGGTGGGATCGGAGGAGGGGAGGTCGGGGGGCGCGCTCCCGCGTCGGCCCCCCTGCGATGTTGCTGCTCTGTGGGCCAGTGGCCCTCTCTGATTCCGGCCTCACCCGCGTCTCTTTTCACCTGGCTCCGGGGTTCTGGGATCACTCCGGGTCGCGGCCCGTCACGATGGGGGAAAGGGAGTTTGGGGGGTGCACTCCCCCGTCGGCCCCCCGGCGCCTTTGCCGTTCCGTGGGTCATTGGCCCTCTCTGATTCAGGCCTCTTCTGCATTGGGCCGTGTCATTCGCACTCTGCCCGATCCGTGCCCAGTATCGAGGGCCGGGGCGGGAAGCCCCGATGCGCTGCGGGTGTATGGCCTCGGGGTCTTCCTCCGTGCAGCGCTGCCTCCTTCTCACCCTCGGCTTCCTTACTCCCACAGTGGCCGCGTGTGCGTGAGAGCTGCGTCCTCCTTCAGTGCGCCGCGCCGAGCCGCGGGGGGGGCCGCAGGAACTTCCAGGCCCGTAGAACTCGGCCCAGGGGTGTCGGATCGGCACCGGAGTTGGATGCAGCGGGGGCCACAGGTTCCCGCAGTGTATGGTGGGGGTCTCGCAGCTCATGGGACCCTCGTTCCATGCTAGGACGGTCGTTCACCCGGGGATGGGTACGGAGCTCGAAGCACAGGCGACCATCCTGCCTGCACCCCCTGGTGGCCTTCTATTGCAGTTTTTAAATACTTCCTCAATAAACTTTGCCCAGCTTTCGGCCCTTTGTTTTAGGGCAAAGTTGGTGATGCCATCCGGCCTCACTGCGCGCGAGCCATTGAGTTTTTTAATTTTGGTAATTATGGTTTCTCGGTCCGTAGGATGCTGCCATTCGAGTTTTATTCCTGGCTGTGCGGGTGTGTAGGGTTTCTTGGTGGCTCCATACAATTGCTTGAAGGGTTTAATCCACCTCGGTTCTCCTACTCCGTTAGTTAGTAGCTGGTTGTCATCTTTTGCTTTGGCGTTGACTAAAGACCAGAAGCCCCTCGTTTTCTTGCTGCAGATTGTACGCAGCATCGTTTCTGCATCGTCTTGATTTCTCTGGTGTTTGGTTGCTCTCAGCTAGGAATGGTATTGTTTGACTGCTTTCATTGCTTCCTCTCCTTTTATTTTTGAGCCTGATTTATTTGCTGCTCTTTTTAATTTTCTGATGTGCTTCCTTCTCTCCACCAGTTGTCGATTAAAGACGTGAACTGTCAGAGTTTGGCGGCAGGAGGATTTCTTTGCAGTGCTTTTGAAGACTGACAGGGCTTTCGTGTAGTCTGCAATATTCCTGTCGCTTGTGCTATTCTGAATTGTCGACGCTACGTAGTCTTGCATCAGAGCATTGATTGCAGAATCGGTGAGGTGAAGACGGGCGCCATAAGAGTTGACATCTAAGGTGACGTTTATTACCCGATTTTCCATAGTACTTGTGTACCACTCATGGGAAAGTAGGTTGTGGTTGCTATGGACTGGACTGTCCATGTCACTTTGAAGGAGATGAAGTATTTCAGCAGGCTTCGGGACATGAAGATGTAATCTATAGCTGCGCCTTCTCCATTTCTCTCCAAAGTTGGAGTGTGAGTAAGCTTTGTGTTGGTTATAAGATGCAAATTGTGCAAGTCTCTTGATTCCATTAGTTTAGACCACAAGGCAGCAGGGCCTCCTGGCCTCCCGGCTTTGTCCGATGAGTAAGTAGATCGATGTTCAGGTCTCCCACGATCATTATGTGTCTAACCTCTTCCTCAATTAAGGCCGAGACGATTATCGATTCCATCTCTGTCAAAAATCTCTCATTGGGTATTCGCAGAGGGTTCCAGTAGATGTTAAGAAGTAAAATCTTTTCTTGGGATTTTCTCTTGGAATTCAAAGAGGGGGTGAACCAGCCGATGATGGATGCCAAGATGAATTCTATGCCTTTGGTGATTTTTGTCAGAGTCAGCGTGCTGCCTGATTTTATCGCTGTTATTAGTAACGAGCGTGGTCTTCCGTTAGGGCCCTTAAGGGCGGGGGAGTGGGCCAGCTCGAATCCATCCAGAAAGGGTTTTCGGATGAGCCACGTCTCTTGTAAACATAGAACATCAAAGTTAGATAGGAGGACATCAGATTTTGCAGTTAAGTGGGAAAATCCCCTTGTATTCCAGAAGGCCAATAACAATGTTGGTTTGATGTCAGAGCCCCGGCAAATTTTCATGTGCCCCGAAGTTTGTTTTTCCTTGAGTGGTGGCTATTTGGTTCTTAGCTTGTCCACTTGGATCTTGAACCAGTCGCTGTTTTTTTCGTTTGAGGTTTCATTCCTGTTCTCCCTGATCTTCCACCTTTTTTCCCCATTGGGGGCCCAGATGCTTTCCGTAGTGTTGCAGTGTCTTCTGCGATCCTGTTTCTCTGCACTTCGTTCTATCTGGCGTTGTCTGTGCGAGGAGTGATGTTGCTTTTCTTATTTCTGGTCTCGTGTCGGAGTCTGCGAGGTATGGGCCCTGTTTCCTTTTGCTGCACATTTCCCTTTTTCATCCCGAAGTGAGTTGGTTCTCTCAAGGGGCCCGTGTGGTTGCCTTACGGGAGATCTTCTCGGTCTTGGCTTCAACGAGGCTGAAGAACCTCGTGTTTCTTCCTTGCGGTGGTAGTCTGGGACATCGGGGAAGATTCTCCCGCCGTGCCTTTTCAGGTTCAATTGGCAACTCTTTTATTGCCAGGCTGAGATCTAGTCCAAGGTTACTTAGCTCGTCCTTCGTGCTCCAAAAAAGTTTTTGAGCTTTGATCGAGCTCATGTGAAGGTAGGAGCTGTCCTTTCTTCCATTTGGGTTGGGTTCCAGTATGTCAATGATATTTGGTGAGCAAGATTGGAGGGATTTAACTTGCTTGAAGATGATTTTGATTGCCATGTTATTCAAGGTCCAATTGTCCTGCTCTTCCCAGTGTCTTTGCAGCTTGAATATTCGGGTAGCTATTGGTTTGCAGCTGTTGTTTTGGTCAGTAAGCTGGAATGTTTCTTTCTGGGAGCGAGGACTAAGGCATCCAATGGAGTCATGGACTTGTGACCTGTAATGCATTTTTGATTTGGCAGGTGTGCGTCTGGAATTCTTCCGTACGCTTAAGTGATGCCGGCTCTCTTCATCTTTTTCTAGTCTGATACTTCGTGCCGCGTCAATGAGATTAATTTCCTTGGCATGAAGCTTGGTGGAGGACTGGTCTCGTACAGACAAGGACTGTCTCTGCTTTAGGCCTTTGGAGTTAGTCACCTCAGTGCCTCCTCGGGTGCTTTAGATCTTGGTTTCCTTGGTCTAAGTCTGGGGTTGATAAGCCGAGTGCTGGATGTTTGTGAAAAACACCCTCTTCTTTCTGTATGGCACCAAACGAGGGTCCACAGATTCTAGTTTTGTACTTTTCTGTTGCGGAGCTTCAGGGATCTCTGATTCAGAGTCTTCGACTGTGTACAGACTCAAGTTCATTAAGTCTATTGAGCCCTGAGAGTTTTCCTCTGTTAGTAGCTCCTCTTCTCCTTGGTCTCCAATGTCCTGAAGAAAAGGAGAGTTCTTCCGCGTAGGGGTGTTGTGACTGGGTACAGCGTTCTTTTGCATTACATTAGGTTTCTCTTTGGTCGGTCTTCTCCTGGCAGGTGGGGTCTCCCTTTGGCCATTGGGTGCAGTGTTTAGGCTTGAAGATGTTGTCTTCTTGGAGTCCTTGAGAGTTGAGCCCTTATATGAGAATATGTCAAATGTGGGGAAAATGTGATCAGCAGTGAAGGTGAAAATTGCTGAAGAAGATTTCTCTTTCAGAGTTGCGTTCTCTTTTTGTGTGGCTTCTCCTGTTCTTTTTTATGACATGGATTTGGCTGATTTCCACCTGGTTGATCATTCTGTGGAGTCGTGGGTAAGGAGACGATTACTGAATGTGGTTCTGCAGTTTGGGGCCTACTGGTGCGTCCTAGGGCGCCCGATGTGGCAGTGGTGACTTCTTTGGGAATAAAACATATTATTGCGGCCAGGGTTGCCTCCGTTTGGGTGTGCTGAGAGCAAGTTACTTTAGACTCAGGTTCTCTGATGTTAGGTTCTGTACTTGCTTTCGCCATGTTTGTCCTTTGTCTCTAATGGTTTGCGTCTCCCACTGAAGGTTTCTTGACTTGGCCATCACGAATCCCTCTAAATAGATGAGCTTGGAGTGCAAAAAGGCTATCAGCGTGTTTTGGTCAGTTTGCTGGAGATCTCGCTCATCCGTCTGTTTGTTATTGGAATCTGTGCGCTTGCGTCTCTGTTACTTATAGAAGTTGATGTATCTGCACTTTTTTTCTTTTCAGTTGTTTCAGATAGTGGTGAGCTGGGAGTTTTCTGCACCAAGAGCACCTCCTCTTCTGGGGCTTATTGATTGGTGTTTGGTTCTCTCTGTGGGCCCGACTTCCCCATAGGGTTCCTATAGGTTTCTAGAGACCCTTGGAGAATGCCTGAGCTCTGGTGACCTTGCGGCTAGGACTGGGCCATTGCCATCTCCAACTCTCTGTGGAGCCACAGGGGGGTTTGGAGACTCTCTAGGTGAGGGTTGAGGTCTGGTGGTGAGGGAATGAGCGTTTTGTTATGCTCCTTCTATATTTCCAAAGATTGCCGTGGTAGCTCTGATTGAGCTTTTGTACAGGTTGAGTTTGGCACTGCATCAACATTATTTTGGAGTGCAGTAACTTCTTTACTTAGGGGAAGTATAGGAGGAATGTTTAGTCCTATTAGATGCAGTGCAGTATCTTATACTATGGCCAGTAGCTCTGCATCAGTGATATCTTGGTGGGTGGCTCCCACTTCTCGCCCTTTCAGGCAAAGTACTCTTTGAGCATGGACATAGATTCAAGTGGTTTGGCAATGCTCAATTTTTGCTGGGTTTTAATTGTTCTTTTGTACGGTGCTTTAGACCGTGTTGCCTTTCGGGCTGTCATTTTTTGACTAGCGCCCGTTGTTTTCAGCGTTGGATGTAGTCCTCATGGAGTTCTTTCATCCTTATTAGGGGTGTCCCCCTCTTCTAGAGTGTTGTGGACGTTCGGGCTGCCTGTGCCCAGTGTTTCAGTCAAGGCGTCACTCAATGCGGAGGCTCCGCCCCCTTCTCCGCCCAACCACATCCGCGTCTTCTGGCCGCGCCGCAGAGGAGAGATGCCCCAAGGCAAGGGCCGCTCTCCCCTCATCGCGGACAGTGAGCCTGGGGTCGAGGGCTGGGACGGCGGGGAGAGCACACCAGGAGGCGAGACGAGGTCTCCAGTCTCCGGATGAGGATGGACAGCCGCAAAGACACTCAAGGAATTGGGCATGGGGCAGACCTCTGAAGGAGTCAGGGCCAGCGCCGCAAGAGCCCCTACGTCGTCCTGTGAGGTAAGGTAACTTGGCGGCAGAGTTTCTAGGCATTGGGCATTGGAGATCGTGTATGTCGTGGCTGTCAGATCCGTTGGGGAGGTTCCTGATGTTGTCTCCGGCAGTATGTTAGCTGTGTCAGTTGCAACTGCCGCACGCTGAGATTGCTTTGCCTCTTCAGGCTTTTCCGATTGTATGTTCAAGGCTGATGGTGGCAGTGGCAGTGGCGTCTCTGACGGCGGTTCGTGGACCACAGCGGGAGCCGGCTGTTCCTCTTCAGGCTCACCGACGTTGGCCATTTGCAACTGTAAGGGGTTATACTGTTCATGCAAATCTATGTGCAAGTCTCTGATAGGGTGGTTTTGCGTGGTCACTTGAGAGTTCGTCGGCACAGGCTTTGCTGGGTGCCTAATCTCATCCATGCTTTCACCCGCGAAGCCAGGAAGGCGGGTTCTCTTGCTTCTAGTGCTTCTTCCCTCGCCCTCACCCTCCAGGGGTCGACGTCTCGCCATCACTGCCATAGACTGCAGAGACTGCTGTGGCTCTGCGACAGCTCCGCGGCCTGGCTAGGGGTTAAGAACCTTCCACTTAAGTAGACAGGGTAAAAAGACCCAGTGCAGGGTCTCTGAGGTAGGAGTGGTAGCGTTAACTGCAGAGAGCGCATTATAAATAACCAATTATATATATGTGAATTATGCACAGGGACACGATAGAGCTGTCAGGTATGGGCTACATGTTTGCATAGGGGAACAATGCACCGTAGATTCTTCTTTTTCACATTAGTAAGTTGAGGGCGGGTCTCTGCACAGCATTATATATCTGAGTAAGAATGTGGGTGATAACTGATCATCAGCCCAACAAGGCGCTCTGGAATGCCCATGGGTAGATTGCTAAAACGTACATGGTTCAAAGGTGTGTGACTCTATTATGTGGATACTGCCAATGAGCACAGATAACAGGATTCGATCTTATTGCATATGGAATATGAGTCTTCATATCCACACCAAAACATTCACCTCGATCACACTGTATGAACTCATCTGTGATGACCTTTTATGTGGCTTGCCTTAAAAGTGGCTGTGTAGCCCAGGAGAAGCAGTTGCTACTTCATGCAACCCCTGGAGTTGGCAATTAGGGGATCATGCAAGCCTCACCCAAATCTTCAGCCTTTACAGCCAACTCACTATCATGTCCCTCAAAACCTGCAAGGGAGACTTAGAACTTAAAACGTATGTCTTCAAATAGCGGACTGTGAGCTGAGGCTGCCAGCTGCACTGTTATAAGTATGCAGGCCAGGAACAAGCGGTCCGCAAGGCAGTACGTGGGACGTCTGGCTCACTCACCAGACTGCTAAGCCCAAGAGCCGACAGACAGGAATCTGATCTGTGAGCCGCACACTGTGGGAATGCATGCCAGGAGGAGGGCGATGGTCCAGGTGCACAAAGGTCAGCCAGGGATGGGTGAGACGGATTCCATGTTGATTATTGAGGCTAATTTTGCAAAGACACACATGGGAAGTGGTCATGGGAGGCATACAGTGGTTAGGAGAGAAACCTGGGAATGGATGTCAATGGCAAACATCTACCAATCCCATCAGTCCTTAGGTGTGGCAGGATCACACAGCAATCACGGGGCAGAGTGTGTATAGCATGTCTGGTATGGCCCTATAAAACCTGCTTGACACAGGTCGACCCTGAGGGAGCTTTGCAGTGGCAAAGGGTGAGAGAGAAAGATAACGACTGAAAGTGGAAAGTGAAGCCATGGGCTGGGTGGGGGAAGGGACCGAGAGCAGTGACAATTCAGAGACAGAGAGACAGTTTGGGGTAGAGGAAGGAGAGAGAGAGAGAGAGAGAGAGAGAAAGAGAGAGAGAAGAGATAGAGAGAGAGAGAGAAAGAGAGAGACAGAGAGAGAGAGAGAGAGAGAGAGAGTGAGAGAGAGAGAGAGAGAAAGAGAGAGAGAGAGAGAGAGAGAGAGAAAGAGAGAGAGAGAGAGAGAGAGAGATAGAGAGAGAGAGAGAGAGAGAGAGAGAGAAAGAGAGAGAGAGAGAGAGAGAGAGATAGAGAGAGAGAGAGAGTGAGAGAGAGAGAGAGAGAGAGAGAGAGAGAGACATTCATTATGGAGAGGTTTTAATCCAGGAAAAAGGAAAAAGACGTACACGAGAGCTGGAAAACAGCAATAATAGTGCCTATTTACAAAAAAGGCCTTAGAACAGAACCTACAAATTATAGGCCAATTACACTACTGGACATGGTGGGTAAGATTATTGCCCCATCAGTAGCAAATAAACTGACACCAAGCAATTGGACATATGGCAGAGTGGCTTTGTGAAGGGAATAGGGACGTCACTCAACATGCTGCTCATAAATCTATTGAAAGCACAAACCGAAAGAACAAAGGGTAAAAAATGATATATAGCATTCATAGATTTAAGTGAAGCTTTTGATTCAATCGATCGTAATAAACTATGCGTGAAGCTCAAGACCTGGAAATGCCCAACATACATTCTTGAGGCAATCCAAGAACTTTACTCAGAAAAATCAATTCGAATCAAGTTAGATCACGATGGTACATTAACAGAATGCATTAAAACAAACAATGGACTAAAACAAGGTGTCCACTGGGAGCGAGTCTCTTCAATGTGTTCATATCTGACAACGAATATGCATTTGAAGAAACAAGATGCTTTGCTCCAAACTTAGGTGGATTACAGATCCAAAGATTACTTTATACAGATGACATCGTCCTATTAGATCAGACACCTGTGGCCTTCAGAGGCAGCTAGAGGCACTTCATAAATACACTGGGCCTCATTCCGAGTTTGGAGGTAATCATGGCGCTATTTGCGCCATGACTAGCTCCCATACCGGTATCAAGTCTGCCCTGGTTCAATGGGGACTTACCGGTCCATTCCGACCTTGGAGGGACCGGTAAGTCCCCATTGAAAAAAAACATTCCCCATTCCCATTTCAGCCCCCATAAGGCTCAATGGGAATGGGGAAGTAGCTAATAACGGTACCGCAATTTGTGGTACCGTTATTAGCACTCTGGTCCCTTAGCGGCTCCCGCTAAGGGCGCCTGGTAAAACCAGGTGCCCATTGCGGGACCCGCTAAGGGACCTCGGAATAGGGCGCAAAGGGATTACCGGCACCGATGTCCTTAACAGTGCCCGGTATCCCTTTGCGCCCACCTCGGAATGAGGCTGACTGTCATTAATGGTCTAAAGATTAACCCTCAGAAATCACGTATAATGGTCTTCGGTGAAAATAATGTCAAGAAGAAAGAAACAACACATGGCAGCTTGAAGGGAGTCAGATTCCCCAAGTGCAAGAGTTCACATACTTGGGAGTGGTTATAAATACATCACAAACAGATGAACAATGCCTTATATCCCTGAAAGCTAAGGCAAAGAACTTAGCGAACCAAGGCAAAATATTACTTAAAAAATATTGTGGATTCACATTAAAACCTCTGATTGAGATTTACAGTCTATAAGTAGTAGCAATTCTAACGCATGGGGCAGAAGCGGTACTTACGTTTAAACATGAAAACTGGTCTGTAATTGAGGGAGCATTCTGGAAGAATGTGCTGTGGGTCCCTCCCACTAAGCACACCTATACAAGCCTTGAGGATGGAACTGGGTTTGATAGCACTAAAATGCATTGTTGCATGGAAAACACTTGCACTCTACAGAAAATGCATTATTAGCCCAAAACAAAGTGTGTTTGAAACAATATATAATGCAATGAGCAAGAAAGAGGAAGAGACTGTTAAAGAATGGAAACAGATATGTAAAGACATGCTTTGGGACTTAGATGAATCTGAAGAAACCTTAGTGGGAAACCCTGACAAAATAAAGATCAAATTATATCGAGCTGATTGGGATGCCACACAAGTGTCAAGATACCCCTTAAAGGGTTAGGGTAAACACTTTGCAGACAGTCAAAAATGTAATACACTACCAAGACACTTGGAGCAATTTCCTAAGTGGTCTTATAGAGATCAATTCCTCTGCTTCCGATTGAACTTGTTCCCAACGGGAGCAATTAAAACAGGATGGAGGAAAGAAGAAAAGATCATAGGCTGTCGCTGGTGTAAGGAGCCAGATGTGGAAGAAGATTTGAAACATCTTGTAATGTTCTGCCAAAAGCTAAAAGAGAAAAGAAGATTACTGCTCGGAGAAATTACTAAGAACTATGCCGATAGAACATATGATGAATGGGGGCTCGAACTGTTGAGAAGTGAACAAATTAGCCTGACAATCGCATTAGTAAAGCTCCTGAGGCTAATCTTTGAGATACCTGATGAACTTTAAGGAAAACTGATGGTTTCCCAATAGGGATATCTTATGGAAAGATACTGTGTTGTTTGTATGTGTATTCTTTCTTTCGTTTGTACATGTCTGAGAGGACAAATGTAAGAAGGACATTAAGAAATTGGTAAAAGGTTTTAATTGTGAAAACCATAAAGAACCAATAAAAAAAATTATGGAGAGGTAAAAGAGACAATGAAGTATAGACGGGAGATGGAGGTGAGTGGGAAAATCTCACAGGGAGAAAGAAGTCCCAGGTCCTGCATGTTAGGGACCTTGCCGGCGTCCTGATGTGGGCCATAGTCCAAACCCTGGTTTCTGCGTGGACCAAATGAGAAAGATAGCATACCTGCTGAGGGTAGGATTCTCTGTCACAAGGGGTAGCTGAACCCCAGAAACTGCATATGTTTGAAAGCATGGCCCTTGTCTGGGAGGAATAAGAATGACTATAACCTGAAAATCACCCCAGTACTGTGTGGAAGAAAACCTGTACTTTCAATGCATGCTTGAACCAGCGCAAACTTCGCTTTAGTGCCAATTCAATTGCGTGTTAGCACAAGGGCAAACCTTGCCCTGGAGCTGTAATGCATTGAAAGTGGATTTTGTATTTGCACCAGGGCAATTTTTGTCATTGTGCTTCTAGCATGCTAAAGGCCCTTGTCATGGTGCAAAGTTTTTCTAATATGGCACCATTGTTTTTTGCACTAGGGCAAACGATGCCCTTGCGATATTACCATGCAAAGGTGCCGTTGCACCAGTGCAATATTTCTGTAATCTGGCACCAGAAAAGCAAACAATGTCTTGTTAATAATAATGCACTTGGCACTGTTTTGTTTGTACAATAGAACTAAAAATATATGCAGGTCTGAGACGGAACACCTGACATCTGAGAGTTAGTATAGACTGTTATGTGGTTGCCGATGTCTTGTGGCCAGAAGAAAACAGTGAAGTAGAGTGTGAATACTGTACATGGGCTAAGGAAAGGCATTTAGGGGACTAGTCCAGACCGACATCTGTGTAATTAGAAAAGTGAATTCATTGTTAGAACTACTGTTAGTCATGAGTGTAATATCTCTGTTTTGAGCTTTTATGAGTCACTTTTACTAACCCCATCACACATTTTTGTGATGGATAGTCGTCCACCAAGAGTGGCCCGGGGACTGTTATTTGGTGCTATAGAGTTTTTTTTAACATTTTACATAATACATTTTTTTTTTAAAGATGAATCCATTGAGCACAGAAATGTTCCTGCTGGTAGAATAAGTGTTGAATGGAGTATGACTGAGCTAGACAGATGATAGATGTTTGGTTGGACACACGATAAACACACGTGTCTCCCACATGTGTTCTTTCCTCTAATAATAATGCATGCAATAATTCACTGTATCAGCATTGGTATTTACCTAGATGGCATTATTATTGGTCAATAAAACATCAGGGCAGTGGCAATGTTTCCACACTCATATGATGCAATATACCTCATGATGGGGTGTTTGATATGTGAAGATCTGTAATATCATTTCTTTGTGTGTTGTAAATGTTACTTGTTAAATTGGATTTATCAGATGAGCAAGCCCTATCTGCATAGCCATAAAAGACATGCATTGCAAACATAAAGGTACTCTAATCTATATGATGAAAACATTCACATCAAAACTAGTGCCAAGCCACAATAAATTATCAATTAATGCCAAGAAAGTTGGTTAAGTTGAGTATTTTATTATAATTATAAACACTTACATTGTCATTTAGGTTTCTCATGGAATAATTGGAAAAACATCATTTGTCCCTGCATGCAGCCCCCTTCATGCTATTTTGATTTGTTTTTATTCTTAGGCGTGACTCTAATACGGAGTTGCAGATGGACCCGACCCAGGTTTCCATTTTAATTAACAGCCAACAATAAAGTGATTCATAAATGCTTTCCTCCATGTCTTTGAATTTACATGGATTTAGATCGAATACGCCTGTGTTTTTCAGGTTCAAATGATTCGTAACCTGCATCAAAACTGTATGCGAGTGGAAAGGCTCTTGAATTTGTGAGGCACAGCAGATGGGGGTGACGGGATCACACATTTCAATCTATGTCCCCTGCTCCACTTCTTAGATACCGCAAAATCGCTTGGTCAGTGAAAACTATGTGTGAACCGATTTAAGCATGGATATCCATGACTATGCCTCCTTTCCAAGCAAGTATTTCTTTAATGTTTAATTGAAATTCTTGACACTATATACTTTGATAGCCTGACAAATGTAAGGAGATATGGCTTGGGATACTACTATGGCCCCCTACACTCATATTAACATGTTAAATACATGACACATTTAAATCTACGACTGTGATATAATTTGTGCATAGACAGAAGCAACATGGAAGACTTCCATAGGGCATACTTGTTTTTAACAAATTCCATCCAGATACTTTGAAGCACTATAATATGTATGATAGGTTATTTAAAACATGCTTAATACCCAGGGGTTTCTAAGCGCAGACCCAGGGATCAAACCTGTGGTGTTATTTGTCGTCTTGCTTCCAAGGCAAGCACGTTGCCGCTGAGCTATCCTCCCGAGAATGTGCACACATCTTTTGAAAACCGGGTATTACTAGCAACAAAAACCAAAATAGAGACATATGCCTGAGGACCACATGTAGGCTGCATAGCAGATGCTGTGTGAATACTTCTCAAACTTAAACTCTACTAAGTTTTAGTGGCCCGATTCTGAGTTCATGATAAAATTAGTATAGAAAGGCATTATTCTCTCCTCCAGTTTTCAGAGCCGCCTTTCTAAGGTCAGTGGAAGGATTGGATGGGAGATGCTCAATTTGTCTCTATGGGGCTAGCATGTGCACCAGTTACATTGCAAGAATTTCTAAAAAGTCTGCCTCTTGTCTTATTCATGAAAGTGTTCTTGACCCTTCAGTAAATAAGAAAAGTGGTGCTGCAGACTGAAAAAAACGTCCATTATAAATGAAAAAGGAGGCATGAGGTGTGAACATTGTAGATGTCCAGTGTGATTTTGTTCCACAAAAAATGTGCTAATTGGAGAAGGACTAATTGGAGAAGGACTGACTCTTTTTTGATCTACATTTCCCTGCATTTGTTATTTTCCACTCTTGCAAAATGACTGTCTTTGGAACTGCGTCTAGGGACTTGATAAAAGGTACTAGTAGTAAATATCTTTATTTCAGAAAATACAAATCTGTAATAGGCACACAGATAATGATGACTTTAGTGTCACTTTCAGTTTGTCGAGTTCATTTTTGTAATATGTTTGAAGTGTGTTCTTTTACACTATTTTATTACATTTTTAATTGTGAGATACTACATAATTAAAACAATAATTTAATTCTCATTTGTATGAATTGAAAACCATAATGATACGTAAAAATGCCTGCTTGCAAACAACTGCTGTGGCTGAGGAATCCGAGAAGCCCCACATGTCAGCTTCATAGCAGGCAAATCCTCCCGATGTATCTAGGTACCCTTGATAGTTTGATGGACTGCTCCCCTTGCAGAAACTTTAAGAGAAGCCCAATAACCCACTATTGGTTTGAGCCAACAAAGATGCTGTTTTGCAAACATAAAACTGAACATTTAGGGGTCGATTCATGGAAATCAGCACATTTTTCCCGCAAGTCCTGCGTGCCGAGAACGAACCAGCGTGAGCCGCATGCAAATAGAAATCTGTGTGCGATGCGTATTCATGCAATTCTAAGCGCATTATATCCCTATGCGAAAGACGCGGCAGGAACACCCCCGGCATGCACTCACGGAGTGCGAAACAAAAAGAAACTGCCACATTTACGCGCACTCCATACACAAATACATGATCCTTGAAATCGTTGCCTGTGGTCCCCAGCAAGCAGGCCTGACCCTCAGGAACCCTGTTCAGGGTCCCCTGTGATTGTCACCGGCACCCCAACAACATGCACAACATTAATCATTACTCGTGAAAATCTGCGGGTGTGCCCCGTAAACCATTCCTGCACCCCTCTACACTCTGTTCACACGCCCCAAAGTATGATCGGAACCCCGTCTGCTCGCATGCACCCCTCAATCCGACATGCAAACGTGTCTCCATATTTGCACATCCACTGGGCGGCTACTTATGCCTGCTTCTAACTGGCGTACAGTTCGAGTACAGTTCGAACAATAATCATTTTTTCGAATGCTAGAGATTGGAGAAAGAAACAATGTTCCTTGATGTTCCAAACACCATGCAATACATATTCCATGTTTATGCAATCTACACAACATTGTATACATGTAAAAGACAACTTTGGGTAATTCAGAGTTCAGACAAATGCATTCACCTTGGCCTATCAAAGCCAATGTCAGGATTAGCATTCGCAATACTAGCCAACCTCCTGAATGATCTTGGTGTTCATATAAAAGCTGCATAATTTGTAAAATATATAATACTGGTACACAGATATCCCCTTTTCTAACAATGCACGCTATTTAACGTCTGCTATCTATTTGATGGTGAATGCAAAAGAGGACTTTGAGCTCAATGCTGATGAAAAACTAGAATGTCTTGAAAGCAGCATTAGCAATGTATTTTTTGTTTACATATGTATACAGATTTCACTCAGCAAAAAATACTTAACTTGGTTTTTAACAATGTAGGCACTCACCCTGTGCATCATAGAATAAGCCTCAGATAGATGCAATCAGTGGTAGCTGGTGAATCTTTCAATTAAGGGCTGGAAGTATCTCCCGCAATTTTGTCAGAGAGACGAAGCACTGCAAGGGAGCTCGAACCGACCATGGGTTGTTTGGGGCAGTCACCAACAGTGCACAGGAGTATTTCCCAATACATTTTCATGATGCGACTGTTCACAATACATGCCAGTATGAAAACATTTTCATATTGGATGTGCACATACATTTCCATACTGGCATCACCAATATATTCAATTATTCCCAGATATGAACACACATATTTGCTTTGTGCATAATGCCAGTAATGATACCATAAGGAAATATGTCCATGAGATTTGTGCCAATGTATGACAGTATGCCCACTTAAGAACACACTCCTGCTGGCTTTGGCAATAAAAACACCATGCCACAATATGAAAATATGTCAAACTGGCTGCAGAAAAATCTAGTCTAACCACAGAATAACACTTATCATACCTGCTTTATCATAGATATCCAGTAAAACATGTCATGCCACAGAAAGTAAAGGCTAGACGGGATTCACTAAAACTCCAGGCTAGCCATTGTTGGGATGGTAATGAGCCTATCCCACCCCCTAGGCACTTCCAAGTTAGGCGGACCCCATACAAGGCGATATATCCTACAAGGGGGAATAACCCCCACATACAGGGCAGATATAAAAGCCCCGTAGCAGATAGAAGTGGGTGAATAATGGTAGCCCTGACCCTGTTCCGTGACTCCATTTTGTTTTAGGCCACGATCGAACTTGCTGATGGCCTGCAATGCGCGCGGCCCCAGCTCATCGACAGCCCAAGCCTGCTCCGCCTGAACCTTGTTCCCACGGAAGTCCATCTTCCTCCTGTCCTTTCAATGTTGCAAATATCTAGTCTCGCTACCAAGAATGCACGCTGCGAAGAGCGTGAGACAGTACCAGGCCCCCAGCCCGGTGTCCATCCATCTCCAATAAACTGTCACTGCGTCCTTGACCCCCCCACCCCACAAGGCCGGAGCCCACCACACTTCATCACCCGACCTCTTCACATATCCATAAGTATCTGACCCCCTGATCCTGACCCTCCCAGGGTGCCCACTACAGATCCAAAGCTTGTGTGACCAAACATCTCTATGCTGGCAACACATGTCTTTTCGTATCATGAGGCGCCGGGGAAGGTGAATCATAGATCAAACCCAAGGGGGAGATCGTGTGTGCAGGAACTGCGGGATTAATGAATCCCTGAATGTGGAGGTCAACGTAAGTGTATTTTATCATCCTTTCTCTCTGGCAACCCTTTCATAAGATGTTCAGGTGCCTGCTATGATGAATGAATAACTAGTTCCTGTTGTTCATCTTAGATTAGGTAGAGTGTTTCTAATGTTCACCCTGACCTTCACCGCAAGGATGAGCCCAGCTGACCCACGTACACCAAGATTGACTGGGAAGAGGCAGCCAATTAGCGCCTGCCATCCCCTACGGAGCTGGCCTCGGCATATATCCGCACCAACCTGTTATGTGAAATTCTACTGTATATGATTGCATCACTGATGATGCGTTTTGTCTTTTTAGTGTGCTGCCTGTGTAATTTAGTGTGCTGCCTGTGCTGCCGGGCAGCAGAGTTCTTTGCTTACACCTATATTATATAAAACGTTGTTATCCTTGCAAAACTATCTCTTTGCTTTATTCCCTAGCAGGTTTTATTTACTTTGGAGTGTGCGTTCAGGGGTCTATGACTTCACCATGTAATACGACTCATCATGCTTATTGTATTATAGATGCCCAGTAAAAATTGTCCTGCAGCAATAAGAAATGGCTAGACTGGCTGTCAGTGTAACCACTTAATAAAACGTATCATGCTTCTTTGATCAGAGATGTGGCACCCATTATAAAATGGTATCCCTCCACCCCCACCCAAATCAGCACCACAGCCGGCAAAAACCAACACACACACACACATTCACTCGCTCATCCAACGCATGCACTCAACCACTAATATATCATCACTCGAGATGTTGCTCCTTGCCCTGATACTGTCTCTCATAACGAAGGACCTTCAGCTCATGCACACACGAACAGGAACCAGGAAGCACAGGGCATTCCCGGTTCCAGCACATGCGTGGAGGAGCCGGAGCGCTCAGTTTGAAATGGCATATTGAGTCTGTCTGTGCAGGGAGGCACAAGAGCACTCCTTCACACATTCAGACATGTATTCAAGGAAGGAAGAAAGAAAGAAAGAAAGAAAGAGAAAGAAAGAAAGAAAGAAAGAAAGAAAGAAAGAAAGAAAGAAAGAAAGAAAGAAAGAAAGAAAGAAAGAAGAAAGAAAGAAAGAAAGAAAGAAAGAAAGAAAGAAAGAAAGAAAGGAAGAAAGGTACAATGTTTTTGTATTCCTTACTTTTAAAGGAACATGCACAGATCTAAAGGGCATGGAATAGGATGCAGTCTGCTATGGGCCATTTCATGGTGAATACAAACAGCTTACTTCAGAATTACACAACCGCTACCAGAGGTCGGTGCCGTCCAGAAAACTTGAATCCGTGTTCTCCGCCTAGGTGTACTCTCTGTGACTGCAACAGGACAGTTACTCAAGAACTGTGTCTCCTCTTCGTCTATAATCTGAAAGAGGAATGGATAAACAGAAGATCACAAACTCATACTTATTCTGCAAAAACAATATTGTGCTCATGGCCTTGAACTTTTCAAGGGTAATGTGGCAGAGACCTATACTAATCAAACACACAATATCAATCAGCATCTGGGGAATTTCCATTTTACCAGCAAAATAGTGTATTTAGTTCTGAGCACTGCAGTAAATCAGGTTACTCTGCCTTAATAATAACAGCTTTACACAACTGTTGACAGGCAGAAAGATGGGAATAGAGTTGCAGTTCCCTATGTATGTTACAGCTGAGGGAAACATACATTAAAAAGCTGATAAACAATCTATCTGAAAAGTTCAGCCACACAAAAGATTGATGTGTAATGGCATAGGGTCCAGCAATGTACCCATTACCACTGTGAGTTTATGGGCAGCGTGTGTTGCTGCTTGAAATGGTTATTAATAGTTGGGGGCATAGCAAAGTATGACTTTTGGAACCTACTGCCTTTGTATGAAGCTGTGTACTCCTAAATACAGTACAAGAGTGGACAAGGTGCTTTGTGGCCAAAAATCTCGGAACTAAAATATTTGTCATTGGCCTACTTGACTGTTACATATAAACATTTCATTATTATTGTCCAGACCATAGCATCCTATATACAGACACCCACATCCTTTGCCAACTGTTCTCATCGTGCAGCAGATACTACCATCCAAAACCAGGGTACTGACACCCTTTCCAGGTGTTCTGTTAAATGTGCAGATACACCATGACAAGTATTACCATTGCGTCATTGCCATCCATTTCCAAGGTACTCACACCTTTATCATGGATATGGTGAGATATCACATCAACACCAAGTTCACTTACAACCAATCAGCATAGGGCGCCCCACTTTATTATTGCAAGGAGCTGGTCAATTCTACTGCAGTCTCCACATCTCCCTGTTCCCTCCCAGGCCCTATGTACGACTCTGGCTTCTCATTTCACCACGAAAGATCAGTACATCCTGTCCTCACTCGCCTCTTCCTTTCTCTCTACCTTGCTCAAGCACCCTCTGGCCGCCTCTCCCTCTCCTCCTCCTTTTTCCTCCATCTCACCGACAACACCTGACAATGTTTCTAGACAAGTCCAATCTATGAAAGTGTTGTCTAAACAGGTGCTCGCCTTCTCTTCCAGAACTATCAAGGACCACATGGCCACCCTCGCTCCAGCCTTGTCTGATTTCTGCAATCACCGTTTCCCCACTGGATATTTCCCCTCTCTAGTGCTGCCTAGTACAACCCCTCCTAATAAAGACCTGATTTCTATCACTTCTTGCCTGGGCAAACTCATGGAAAAACTGTTCATCTCCCAGTTTACTCTCCACACTGAATCTTTTGGTTATTGCCATAACCACCAGTCTGGCTTCAGAGCAGCTAGAGGCACAGAAACTACTCTCGTGAACACTGTGAAGATCTGCTCTCTCATCTTGACCCCAACGTTCCCTCTGTCCTCATCCTCCTTGACCTTTCCTCTGTCTTCAACACAGTCAATCATGCCACCCTGATCAATCGACTCAGTGAGAACCTGGGCATCACGGATCAGGCACTGGTGTGGCTGACCTTCTTCCTCCTGTACCGACCCTCTCAGGTTCAACTTGGGTCCTATCTCTCCACCACCACTCTCACCACACATGGCATCCTCCATGGCTCTATCCTCTCACCATGGCTGTTCAATGTCCCCCCCTTTGGTCCACTTGATCTCCACCTTCTCCTTTAACTTTCAGTGTTATGCGGATGACACTCAGCTCTATTTCAGGCTTCACTTAGCCTCCTCTCTTCCCTCGCTCATTCCGCACTGTCTATCCGTGATTCAGGACTGGAGGACCTCCAACACTATCTGCCTTAATGCCAGTAGAATGGAAATCCTTCTCATTGGAAACCTTGTTCCTGCTTTCCCTCTCACACTCTGGCTGCTCTCCTTGTGCCCTCTGCCTTCGCTTTTATTTGAGGCAAAAAACGTTGGTGCCATCTTCCACTCCAATTTCTCCTTCTCTCCTCACATCACGGACCTTGCCAAGAAGACCCACTTCCAGCTGTATCTCCTCAGAGGTATTGTAACTTTTCTGACTTTCCCCTAGAAGCTCACTGTCTCCAGAGCCCTGGGTCTCTCCAGGCTGGACTACTGCAACTTCAGGGTGAGTATTGAGGTGTTTATGTTTATAAAAACAAACTTAGTAGCACTTTGTTTAGACCTTTTCCATGAAGAAAGAGTTTTTGCAGTTGTTCTTCATATCTAATTGGCACTCCCTCTCTCTTTTCTATATTTGTTTTATATAAAGCGCTTAAGTGTAAGTGCTATAAAATAACACATCATTATTATTTGACCTTGGATGTCTGCTTATATTCACAGTAATTTGGTAATAATGGCATATACCCACTGATGTTAATAATACATATATGGTGATCCATTCTTGTATGAAATGTATATCGCATTATAGTGATATTGTAACAATATTTTTCGGAGTGTACTTAGAAACAATGCTATGTGACGCTACTTCCTGTTTTGTCAAAGGGTGAAAGGTCGTGTTCCATCACTGCCTGTTATGTCACTTTGGGGTGGGGTCAAATGACATCACTTCCTGTGATGTCATCAGAGTTCAAGGGTCGTGTGATGTCACTTCCACTACCCTCTTTTCCCTCTCTTTTCTGTTTTTCTACTTGCCTTTCCCCCACCCCTCATTTCTACCTACATTTTAGGACACTTGCACGATCCGAATGATGCAAGGCCTAGTAGGATCGTTTGTCTTGTTTTTCCCACATTCTTCCCTCCCTTGTCTTGTGACGCCTAGAAACACTTGATTACAGGCGCGTTAAAAATGCCACATCATATCCTATTATATCATATCATTGGCAAACTAGAAAAATGTTTAGAGCAGTAAGGCCTTTGGTTGAATACTCGCATCCACTGCGCACTAGTGCACCCTGGGAAAGGCTGGGTACATGTTTAACATATGTGCCACATGCTGTAAGTACTATTAACAAATGAAAGGCATTCAAACGAAAATGACCTAAGATTGTATATGGAGATCAAACTAGAGAACTCGAATACAGCACATTGGTGGACTAAATATATGCTGTGATATAAACGTGTTTGACATGTAATGCTTCATTTTGTCTCTGCTGTTGACATGTGAAGATTCAGCACATCTGTTGCTTTTATTTTAGATATAATTAAATGACAATTGTTCTTCCTATGGCATTGTAACGTTGGTCAGATTCGTGTTGCATTGTTCATGTATTAAACAAAGAAAGATGTCTTTGCTAAAAGATCCCACAGATGACCCAGTTGTGTACTGCTAGGTCACTAGGACACCAGTGGTAGGTATTTGTAGGATCACGGTGGCACTACTAAAACCCTTCAGAGCGCTTCTTTCTGAACAAAGGTTTCAGGTCAGTTAACAGTTAGGACATAGGTCAACTAAATAAGAAGTAACAAGATGGCCACCTGCTTTTGGTTGAACATTATGCACATACTGTGTGTCCTGTGAACATACGCTATCGCCCCATCTTTCCAGTATACTAAAGAGTGTGGCCGAGCTGGCATGGAGGAACGATTGGGGAACAGCGAATGAAATAGCAGAATTGAATAGCGTTTTCAAAATGATCTGACGGCACACATCCCCCAGACAGAATCTATTATAAAACGAAGACGGAATGAAAGAGAAGTTATTTATAACAACAAATAAAAAATAAAAAATTGGGGATACCCAAGGAATAAACCGGTTTGCTCACTAAATGGGAAACAGTGCCTTATAAGTGTGCCCTACTTCACGGTCGACTGGCCATAACATTGATTTTTAAAGTTATAGGGTGCTGGGACATTTTTTTAAAATAATTTAACTGTGCTGCATATGAACATGGAAGAAAGAGTGTGTTTGTGTGCTTTAATGTAATACTCTATTAAAGTGCTGCTTGGCCTGTGATGCTGTCTTGGCGTGCAGAGACTTCCAGGCCTAGGGGGAACAGGCGGGCAGTGCACGATGCCACACCTTCAGTCACATTGCTAGTTTTAAAACAGACAGTAGCAGCGTGGAAGTGACATGGTATTGGAGCAGCGACTGTGAGTTGCATTCTCTGTAGCAGGATGAATGTGCTCTGTGAGCGGTCAGCAGAGCCGAGCACATACAGTATCTCCAAGTGCAGTTTATTTTACCGCAGCCACCTCACCGTGACTCCCTGCACCGTGCCCACTCGAGGTCAGGTGGCCCAGGACACACCCATGCTGTTAAAGGAGTAGGGAAAGTGGGAAAGCATTAAGGGGGCTATGAAAATGGGAGAACAAAAGAAGCAGGTGTGGCAGCCCAAAACAGAACTGGGATCATGGTGGTGGCAAGCCGTGAAAGAAAGAGAGTGACAATTGGAAACAAATATATTCACCCACACAGCCTATTCCCCCCATAACGTCGGGATCATGGTTTCTTCCCAGTGAGGCACAGTATCTCTGCTAAGTGAACCTGGGGGGAAAATAAAGGCGGGGGGGGAGATCAGTTGGACGGTGAGGCAAGGCGTGGCAGATGTCATGCCTGTTGGACATATCTCTGGACCAGGAACGACCTCTCCATACAAAATGAGTTACGCCCATAGAACCACTAGACCATTCTACTCAAAATGGAGGTTGTTCGATACATTGCACGGAAAACGACGTCTGCATTTTTCACGTCGTTAAAATTCACGTGACTTAGTTCCGTCACGTGTATCACGGCAGTGCGTACATAAGCAGCGTAGAAACTCCGATCGTTGCTTCTGATTAAGTCAATTTTGGCGTTTTGTAGCTGAACTCCGGACCTGCGTTCTCGCATTCCCTTCAGCAACTTCTTTGGCCTTTTTTGAGCGTGTTTTCCTCCACACGCTAATTCCTGAGCTGCGTGTATCCTGTTCGCGTGCCAAATCTCCACATGGACGCTGTCTGCAAGCGTGGCTGTCCTGAGCTGCGTGCATCCTGTTCGCGTTTCAAATCCCCACGCGGACGCTGTCTGCAAGCGCGGCTGTCCTGAGCTGCGTGAATCCTGTTTGTGTGACAAATCTCCACGTGGACGCTGTCTGCAAGCGCGGTTGTCCTGAGCTGCGTGAATCCTGTTCGCATGCCAAATCTCCACGCGGACGCTGTCTGCAAGCGCGGATGTCCTGAGATGCGTGAATCCTGTTCGCGTGCCAAATCTCCACGCGGACGCTGTCTGCAAGCGCGGCTGTCCTGAGCTGCGTGAATCCTGTTCGCGTGCCAAATCTCCACGCAGACGCTGTCTGTAAGCGCAGCTGTCCTGAGCTGCGTATATCCTGTTCGCATGCTAAATCTCTACACGCGGATGCTGTTTTCAAGCGCGGCTATCCTGGGCTGCGTGTATCCAGTTCGCGTGCTAAATCTCCACGCGGAAACGCTGTCTCCAAGCGCGGCTGGCCTTGCTGCGTATATGCTATTGCGTGCAATCCTGCATGTGGTTTTCTGAACTACTTTGAACCTTTGGTACCTGTGACAGTTAACAGGTGAAATTCTAATTTTTGTTCTTCGTGGGAAAGGAAGTATTTCATGAACTATTGGAAGGTGATTGTGCACAGTACTTTGGACCCTATCCTGTGGTGCAACAACCCGGTATCTAGCGAGAGCCTCGTGCCGTTCGGGATAAGCCTCCCTTACTAATCTACCCTTCCTTTGTCGTTTGTTCAACTCCTGGTTTTCTTCAAGAAACTTTCGTGGATTACTTCAGTTTTGCCATAAAGTCAGTGTCTGAATTAATGCTAATACTGTGTTATCTTAGTAATTCGATTGGGACAGTTTCTTATGATACTTTATCTATCCTAGGCATACTTCCTACACAATTCCCACGCCCTTTCCAGTGATCCATCTCTCTGCCTGTTTCATTCAGTCAGAGAGTTGTATCATTTGGAAGATCTAAATTGACCTACCTACAATCAAGTCGTGTGAAAATAGGATCCGGAAGAGCCCTACCAAATGTATCCTTTTTTGGTTACCGTATCCTTTTCAATTGATACATTGGTGATTTATGACAGAATCAGAAGCCATGGAGGGTACGGATCCTTTAACTGTTTTGACTCAGTTAATCACTGACTTGAGAAATGAAATGATTACGGCACAGGACATGCTACGGCATCGGATGGATGTTATGCAAGATGCCATGCATGCCACTCCTCAGGGAGCACAGGTTCCAGTAGCCACTGCATCTGGATCTGGGACTACGACACCATCATTATCACAGGACACTCTTAAAGTGGTTATGCCCACACAGTTTCCCTTGGCTCCCCCAGAAAGGTTCACAGGTGATCCTAAAACCTATAGAACTTTTGTTAATCAGTGCCGACTTAATTTCCTTTGCCGGCCTAATTCATTTCCCGATCTAACTGCTAAAGCAGCATTCTTGCTTTCCCATTTGGGGGGTACAGCTGCTGCTTGGGCAAATCCTTTATTGGAATCAAATAGCCCCTTGTTGTACGATTGCGATGATCTTCTGGCTGCTATGAACAAAATCTTTGATATGCGCTACGCTACTCAAGCCACAGATCTGGAGTTGATGAATCTACAACAAGGCACTCAACCTCTGTTAGCTTAAATCGCACGATTAAACCAATTAACAGCCGAAACCCAATGGCCGGAAGACAAGAAGACGGCTGTTTTCTACAAGGGTCTTTCAGAAGAACTCAAAGATGCCTTGTCCACGGTCCCAGTGGTTCCTACAGGTTTTTCAGAATTTCTTGATTTAATTTTACAAATTGATGCCCGAAGAAATGCCCGCAAAGGAGAGAGAAAACCTTTCCTTCATGCACCGGTTCGTTCTGATACACCGGCAGCTTCTTCGAATGATCCTGAACCAATGCAAATTGGTGCGGTGAGAGGCCGGTTGTCTAGAGCAGAAAGAGAGAACCGAAGAAAAAATAATTTATGTATGTATTGCGGTTCATCTGAGCATTTACTGGCGGCATGTCCTAAAAAACCAAATAAGCCTTCGGTAAACGCCAAAACTCGACAGTAGCAGGAGTCCTTGTGTCGAGTGTTACATTGGACTCCATTACATTTCCAGCGCATGCACCGATAGCTGTTGAGATGACTTTACATTTCGATGATAAACACTTGGTTTCCAAGGCTATGGTTGATTCTGGAGCCACTAATAATTACATTGATATCATATATGCCAAGAAATGTTCTATACCCCTTATAGACAAGAACAAACCTGAAACTGTTAATACTGTGGATGGATCAGTCTTGATTTCCGGTATGGTAACTCAGGAGACTGTACCTATTCAGATGACTTAATCAAATGGTCATTCGGACGAAATAGTCTTCAATGTCATTGCGGCTCCTCAATACAAAATATTACTTGGACTTAATTGGTTGACTCTTCATAATCCCGCCATTGACTGGGTTACGGGATTGATCCAATATCCTTCTGTTTTTTGCAATGAACATTGCTTTACCAGTCAGGTAGTATCAAATAAATCACATATTTTGGCCTCTATGGAGGGAATTTCTACTGTTAGTGTGGTATTCAGAGCGGTACACATATACCAAGTGAATATGCAGATTTTGCTGATGTGTTTGACAAAGGTCAGGCAGAACAGCTGCCTCCACATAGGCAGTATGATTGTCCAATTGAACTAATTTCTGGAGCTAAAATCCCTACTGGTCGAGTTTATTCTTTAACTCCCAAAGAAGATGTTGTCTTGAAAGAATACATTGATAAAGCTCTTGATATGGGATTTATACGGACATCTCAATCGCCGGCTGCCTCTCCTTTATTCTTTGTTCCAAAGAAGGAAGGAGATCTAAGGCCTTGCATTGATTACAGGGATATTAACGACATCACTATAAAGAATCAGTACCCTTTACCACTGATTAATGTTCTGTTAGATCAATTAGGAACTTCCAAGTATTTCTCTAAATTGGACTTGCACGGAGCTTACAATCTGGTTCGCATTCGCGAAGGGGACGAATGGAAGACCGCTTTTAAGACACGGTACGGCCTTTATGAATATTTAGTGATGCCTTTTGGTCTTTGTAACGCTCCCGCCACATTTCAGTTCTTCATGAACGATATCTTCAGAGATATGATGGACCAATTCGTGGTGATTTACTTGGATGACATTTTGATATATTCATCATCTTTTCCAGAACATGTTAAACATGTGTTAGCTGTCTTTCAAAGACTGAGAGAGAACAAACTTTTTGTTAAAGCTGAGAAATGTGTCTTTCATACACAAGAAGTGGAATTTCTGGGTTACGACATTACCAATCAAGGTGTTTGAATGAGTCGTTCCAAAGTGAAGGCCATATAGAATTGGCCTGTTCCACACAATGTCAAGTTATTACAGTCATTCCTAGGTTTTGCAAATTTTTATCGCAGATTTATTCATCTTTCTCCAAAACAGTGGCCCCATTGATAGCTTTAACTAGTTCCAAAGTTCCATTCTGTTGGAATCAGAATGCCCAAGCTTCTTTTGAGAGGTTAAAGGAAGCATTTACCACTGCACCTGTACTTCAACATCCTGATCCGGATTGTCAGTTTTATCGTTGAAGCAGACGCTTCCAGTGTCGCTACAGGAGCTGTACTTTCGCAAGTTTGTGCAGAAACCAAGGAGGAGCATCCAGTTGCTTTCTTCTCACGCAAACTTACCCCATATGAACAAAACTATACTGTCGCTGAGCGTGAATTACTTGCAATCAAGGATGCTTTCGAAGAATGGCGACATCATCTTCTTGGGGCCAAACATCAGGTGCTGGTGTATTCGGATCATAGAAATCTTCAGGCATTCAAAACTATGAAATGTCTTACAGCTAGACAGGCCAGATGGCATGTCTTTTTTGCTCAATACGATTTTCGAATTACTTATCGCCCTGCCAGACAACATGTCAAGTCGGATGCTTTGTCTCGCATCGGTGAAGAGGTGAAAGAAGAACCATCGGTGCAAAATAAGTTGTTGGCAGATCACGTGATATGTAGTTGTTCTGCACAACCTTCCCTAAAAAACGAGTTACAGGAGTGGGTGAAACTAAATCCACAATTGATTCAGGAATTGAATATTGATATATACAATGGTTTGCCTTTCAAACAAGGAGTACTCTATCTACCAACTGGTAACACTCAGAACAAGGCCCTCAGTTGAGGTCATGATTCCTTGATTGCCGCCCATCCTGGACAGAAGAAGACTCTAGAGTTGCTGAAAAGATGGTGTTGGTGGCCGTCTATAACGCAAGATGTTATAAATTATGTTTCAACATGTTCTGTATGCAGTCAATGCAAGAACACTCCTGGAAAACCAGTGGGTTTACTCCAGCCCCTACCTGTTCCTAAAAAACCATGGGACATGATATCAATGGATTTTGTGGTAGAACTTCCAAGAAATAAAGGCTACGATACCATATGGGTGGTGGTGGACTACTTTACAAAATTGTCGCTTTTTATCCCCTGTATTGGTGTACCAACAGCTGCTGGTCTGGCTGATCTATTCATCCGGCATATATTCCGGTTTTTTGGTCTACCTTCAGTGATAATCACTGACAGGGGCTCACAATTTGCGTCACGTTTTTGGAAAGCACTAAATTCGGCGTTACTAATTGATGACAGGTTGTCTAGTGCTTATCACCCTCAAACGGATGGACAGACTGAGAGAGTCAATAGCACTATGGAACAATATCTGCGATGTTTGTGCCTGCAGATTCAGTCAGATTGGCTCAATGTTCTGCCGGCAGCGGAGTTCGCCTATAACAATTCCTACCATAGTGCCATAGGTACTTCGCCTTTCTATGCTTTGTATGAGCAACACCCATGATCCATTCCTTTGGATTCCAGTTTGTCTTTGGATACTCCTGCAGCAGGACGTAATATTAGAGATCTAAAGAGTCTACAGACGAAAGTTAAGCAGCAATTGGAGCAAGCTAAAAAACGAGATAAGACCTATGCCGATGCTCATAGAATCCCTGCACCTGTCTACAACGCAGGTATGAAGATATGGCTGTCCACAAAAAACTTGAGGATACCCGGTAAAAAGAAATTGTTGCCTAAATACATCGGGCCATATGAAGTGCTCCACGTTATAAATCCGGCTGCTGTCCGTCTGGCATTGCCACAACGGTGGCGAGTGCATCCTGTATTCCACGTGTCACTCATCAAACCGTGCTCGGATGCTACTAGATTGCCTATATGGCTATTTCTGTGAAAGGGTCAGACGAATATGAAGTACAAGACATACTGGACATGAGGCTACGGTCTGGGAAACCGTATTATCTGGTGGATTGGAAAGGTTATGGTCCCGAGGATAGATCCTGGGAACCTCTGTCTAACATTCATGCTCCTGCTTTATTAAGGCGATTCCACTCGAAAAGGGAAGAGGCTGCTCCTTTGGGGGGTGGCACTGTCATGCCTGCTGGACATATCTCTGGACCAGGAACGACCTCTCCATACAAAATGAGTTACGCCCATAGAACCACTAGACCATTCTACTCAAAATGGAGGTTGTTCGATACATTGCCCGGAAAACGACGTCTGCATTTTTCACGTTGTTAAAATTCACGTGACTTAGTTCCGTCACGTGTATCACGGCAGTGCGTACATAAGCAGCGTAGAAACTCTGATCGCTGCTTCTGATTAAGTCAATTTTGGCGTTTTGTAGCTGAACTCCAGACCTGCGTTCTGGCATTCCCTTCAGCAACTTCTTTGGCCTTTTATTAGCTTGTTTTTCTCCACACGCTAATTCCTGAGCTGCGTGTATCCTGTTCGCGTGCCAAATCTCCACGCGGACGCTGTCTGCAAGCGAGGCTGTCCTGAGCTGCGTGCATCCTGTTCGCGTGTCAAATCTCCACGCGGATGCTGTCTGCAAGCGCGGCTGTCCTGAGCTGCGTGAATCCTGTTCGCGTGCACAAATCTCCACGCAGATGCTGTCTGCAAGCGCGGCTGTCCTGAGCTGCGTGAATCCTGTTCGCGTGCCAAATCTCCACGCGGACGCTGTCTGCAAGCGCGGCTGTCCTGAGCTGCGTGAATCCTGTTTGCGTGCCAAATCTCCACGCGACGCTGTCTGCAAGCGCGGCTGTCCTGAGCTGCGTGAATCCTGTTCGCGTGCCAAATCTCCACGTGGACGCTGTCTGCAAGCGCGGCTCTCCTGAGCTGCGTATATCCTGTTCACATGCTAAATCTCTACACGCGGACGCTGTTTTGAAGCGTGCTATCCTAGGCTGCGTGTATCCAGTTCGCGTGCTAAATCTCCACGCGGAAACGCTGTCTCCAAGCACGGCTGGCCTGGCTGCGTGTATGCTATCGCGTGCAATCCTGCACGTGGTTTTCTGAACTAATTTGAACCTTTGGTACCTGTGACAGTTAAAAGGTGAAATTCTAATTTTTGTTCTTCGTGGGAAAGGAAGTATTTCATGAACTATTGGAAGGTGATTGTGCACAGTACTTTGGACGCTATCCTGTGGTGCACCAACCCGGTATCTAGCGGGAGCCTCGTGCCGTTCGGGATAAGCCTCCCTTACTAATCTACCCTTCCTTTGTTGTTTGTTCAACTCCTGGTTTTCCTCAAGAAACTTTTGTGGATTACTTCAGTTTTGCCATAAGGTCAGTGTCTGAATTAATGCTAATACTGTGTTATCTTAGTAATTCGATTGGGCCAGTTTCTTATGATAATTTATCTATCCTAGGCATACTTCCTACACAATTCCCACGCCATTTCCAGTGATCCATCTCTCTGCCTGTTTCATTCAGTCATAGAGTATCATTTGGAAGGTCTAAATTGACCTACCTACAATCAAGTCGTGTGAAAATAGGATCCGGAAGAGCCCTACCAAATTGTATCCTTTTTTGGTTACCGTATCCTTTTCAATTGATACATTGGTGATTTATGACAGCAGACAAGTCAGGGGATCCTGCACAGAGAAGAACTAAAGACAGCTCCAGGGCAGCAGGGCAAACATGGGTCCAGGAAGAAACTACTAGCTGGCAAGCCTAAGCCATGTCCACGTTTGTTTCATGCTTCCTTTCTTGTCACTTGCCTCTGCTCACTATGCCATGCAACATGTATGGGCACAGGATATATAAGTCTGCCAGTTTATGCCACTTTTCTAGTTTCACCAAGAGGATACACACAGGGTGTTTGAGACAACAAGGCATGGCTAGGGGAGGGATGCTGTGATGCTGGGCACACAACCCCTGCATTTCCTTGCTGTGTGTACTACTGTTTCATTGATCCCCTGTACAAGAATATGTGCCCTTTTGTAAATGTCAAAATGTGGGTAAATATTTGATGCAATACTGCCCAACTACAGGGTTTCTGTCAGGCAAGGCACCGAGGGGGATTAGCACACGAGTGGTGCCTGTAGCCATCAAGAGGGAGGGCTGGCACCCATTGTGCATGCCCAAGTCGTGTTTAACATCCAAGATGGTGGATGAGCCACATAAGAATTTGAACCATGAGCTGCTGTGGCCTTAGAGTCCCACTAATTAAACTGCTGCAGTCAATACCATGCCTTTAATCTGACAATCACAGTCCAAGAACAATTAGAACAAAGTGAACATGCTCATTGGGGGAAGAGATCAGAGGGAGGGATCAAAGCCTTTTATAAACTAAGATGATCAAAGGGAAATTGTGGTTGTTGAAGATGGTGGAAGTGTGCATTTGGAGGCAGATGGAGGCAGGAGAGACAGCAGGAGGCTGAAAGTGGTGATAGGATGGAAGAGGAAAAGAAGAAGATCAGAAGGAAGCCATAGGGATTTACTAGGAGAGGTGAGGAAAAGAAAAACATTTGAAGGAGGTTGTGGGAAGGTGATAGGAGGGGAGACGAGGAGAGCAACAACAGAAGGTGGCTGAAGTAGAGTGAAGTGAGGAGAGAGGTTATATCAGCTGACAGTTGGAGAAAGATATGGGACATGAGTGGAGATGAAATGTTGGAGGCGAAGGCGAGGTGGCAGCTAAGTGGAGGCAGTCCCCTGGCTGAAGCTGGCTGAATCTGGGTAAGGAACCTTTTGTGTTTACTTTGTTGCATTACTACCAGCCGTACATTGACTATTGATAAAGACTGAATTATTCTCCCCACTTTATGGCATATGCTTACACGCTGAGGAGCAAGCAGACGTCCAAGGTCAAATGATAATGATGTGTTATTTTATAGCACTTACACTTAAGCGCTTTATATAAAACAAATATACATACACCCAACCTGTGTTGGTACTCATTTATCGACCTGAGAAGGATGAAAGGCTGAGTTCAAGTGTTTAAGATCAGACTAAATGAGTGATTCGCCCCTCTAAAGTGTGCCGAAAATAAACCTTTAATGAGTCTAGCAATTATTGTGTAGAATTCCAGAAAGGCAAATGATGTGTTATTCCTATTCTTTCTTATTTAGGGTCACTGCTCAAAGTGTTACACTTGGGGAACACCCTGTTTTTTTAAGAGGCCTGAACAAGAAAGGCCAGCCCCTCCAGAAACAAAGAGCCACCTGATGCTGGCCACAGCCCAGGAGCTACTTTTTTTTTCTTTCTTAAGGGTAGCAAAGGAGACCACGGGAGTCAAAGCAGCGACACCTGGCAACCCTTAAATAATGTCCCTGGAATTTAACACTTGACACTTAAAACCCCCCGTTTGCCATCTGCTAGTGCAATATCTATGGTTAAAGCAAAGCAGGGGAAGTGTTGCAAAATGTCTAAATTCACTCCTTCGAATGGACCTGACTACATTGGCAGGAAAACTTACTACATTATAGGCGTCTACACCAAAATCACAGCATTGTTTAAAAAGCAAACAGGAATCGAGCAATAAAATATATCTACTTCAATGGAGCTGGCGGACACAGGTATGGTTAGAGGTGTAATGGAGGTGGAAGATTCCCCTACTGGAGAATTAATAAACTTAAATCCTGCATTACTTGATGACGATTTGATTCAACTAAGGTTGAACTCTGACGCCTCTGAAGAAGCTCTGCATACAATGGGTGAATCAGTTTTTAATGATTGTTTAATGAACTTAGAAGTATCGAACGGGGCACAATGTGTGGTGCAAATAATTCACCTGGTTTTGCCATCAGAAACAGATACATTGAAATCGAACATTCAATCATAGACAAATTTATCTGCATCTCCAGAATTGTAACCAAGTTCACCCTACGACTCGGAGGGTTACTTTTCAGCATATTCAGGGCATCCACCCTGAGCTTCCAAAAAATGGGGGCCATCTGTTCATAATGCTTCAGTGACATCAATACCTACATTAAATGCTCTTATTATTTAAGTAAAGTTGTATGAGGCTATTAATCAAAAGGTGTCTGAGCAAGTTCTTTTGACTGCGCATTAGAACACTAGATTTTCCTTCATGGAAGGATATATCATGGCAGCTAAACAATGGGATAAAGGCAAGGATAGTCTTCTGAGTTTGCAAACATCACAAGAAATGAATTTGAGAGCAAATGAGCTGGAGAAATTAAGTTTATCAGGATTAAGTGTTAGGTCGACCTTAGTAATAAATCTTCACTATCCGGAAATTCAGCAAGAGATAATTCTACCGGATCCTCCACCAATAGAAGAAGATCATCAGGAAATGTATTTGAGATTCAAACAGAAAAAGGTACATTTAGGGGTCAAAAAAGATGAAGAAGACAAAAAAAGCTTCCCCAAATCAAAATAATTGTGTCTCGAGGATGTTTTTGACAGCACTTACCACACCAACTATTAACCCCTTAGATGAAAATCTTAAAGCCAAAAAGAAAATAGAAAAACAACAAACGAAATAGTAGATCTTCTGGCAGATTAGAGCCTAATTGAGAATTCAATAATAAAAGATCAAAAGGTTCTGGAGACTTTGTCAGAACTGGTTGATATAGTCACAACGGAATAAATATTGCTGGTAACAGATTCTAACCTAATGAGAAAATGTGTGAATGTACGCATGGCCACAGTAAAGGAATTCCAAACCCAAAAGTGTCAAGAATTGGAAGTCCTAACCTTTGAACAATGAAGATTTGGATTGCAGTTGGCTTATCAGTCATCAAGAAACTGCAATCAGAAGAATCTATTCCTGGGATTGTCTAACAAAACATTTAGAGAGACTACTGGGTCAAAAGGGGAGGATTGTGTTAAATCGAGCAAGCATCTTGAACTTATTTCACTCGATTTTGCCATTGAGAAATACTCTTTGTCAAATTTAGACCAAGGGGAGTTCTGCGTAGAGGGCAGATTGGACTTGGTGTTTTTACATGTGAGCTCAGAAATGATTACAGTTTTCTTGCTACAAGAAGCCCCCTTATTGCATCCAATGGGCTATGATCTGAGGGAGGTAGTAAGAGCCATGTTTTTAAAACCTTGGGTATAGGAATTTAAGGAAAGGCCCTTAGAGGTACAAATAACTTTGGAAACATTCCACCCGCTTCAAGTTACAAGACTGTGTTGAGCACCCATTGCTGAAACAGGAACAATTCAACTGGTAAAGGATCCCTGGATTGTTGGCAGGTAATGAATTCCAAAACTAACATCCGAAGCTAGTTATTATCAAATAATGGAACACCAGGGGATTTGTTCGTTTATTTCAACCAAGAAGCCATACATTCTGCAGATGTGGTGATACTTCAAGAAACCTGGTTGAGAACTAATCCAAATAGATGGTTTTCAACGTTGTTGGTTCCAGCATATAAGGGCTCCAAGGGTCGTCCTGCCACAGGGCTGCTATTTGCAATACGGAATTTGAGTGGTTTCAACATACAAGCATAGTGGAAACCTAATCTATGTATCCAAGTGTGTAAATTGAAGTGGTCTATCAATAACTTTACATTTATGGGGTTGTCTAACCTAGTTAATGTATATTGGAACCCTGCAGCTATGACATCCAATGGTTTTTTGAATGCTCTAGCTAATGTTTTGGATAGTTTTCTACACAATGAAGAGATTTTGCCAATTATTTTGTGGGGTGATTTTAATGTTACATGCTTAGAATCAGACACTCTTCTAGCCAAAAAGGCCAACGGTCGAAAACAGGATGGAGCTTGATACAGCTACTATCAATAAAATAAACCTGAGATCTGCTTATGGTGAATAGAGCAATGAGGGGTGATATTCCGGCATTAGCCACTTGCTCAAGAAATGAACAGCTAGCTATAAATGATTATATTGTTGTCTCACAAAACATATTTTCCTACTTGGCATCAATGTCAGTGATGTTTAACCCTCTGCAATAAATAATAAAACAGGTATCTGAAACATTTCCCTTTTGGCTGGAAAGAAATCAGGGTTTAAATCATCTTATATGGAATAAGATCAGATTAGAGCTGTTTGGATATATTTACATGAAGTATTTTCTAGGGGGGGCAGTAGGGAGCCCTTTGCCTCTGGTAAAATACACTGAGGTTTTACAAACTTTTAGGACCCAAAAGACTACATATTACAGACTCTGGGTAAAACATTGACATATATACGAACAAGTTATTAAAGATAAGAAAATATGACCGAGATGTGAGATCAAGAAGTTGAGGAAAGATGTTGCCTCAGATTGACTCTATTCCATTAAAACATTGAAGACCAAAAGTGGTTGAGAGGCTATAAAGCAATAATGTTACAGAATTATGTGGAAAACATGCTAATAGCTCTGTCAACCAAGTAAATGCAGGACATTTGGAAATTACTAAAGGAAGGTTTTAAGTAAATGCAGTACTAAATGAAGGTTGGGAAAGGCATTGCTTGCAGATGTCAAAGACCTCAGAACTGAGTTAAATGAGTTTATTCTTTCCTTTTTTAAAGCACAAGCCTTTCAGAAAAAAGCTCTATTGTAGTTAGCATTTCTAGACTGGCAGCTAGCTTTTCATAGCGTAGATAGGAGGCTGTTATGGTCTAAATTGATGATATGGGGTTGTCCTGTTTATTCGGTTGAAATATTAATAGGACTTTACAGCCAGATGTCGATTAAGGTTTGCTTGAACATCAAAGGTGAATTATCTGCTGCTATTCCCACATACCAGGGTTTAAAGCAAGGCTGTACCTTAGCCACTTTTTTCTTATTTATACATTAATTTCAGATTTATATAACCACCTGGAAAATTCTTGCGCTTTCCCCCAAAAATTAGGTGCGTGTCCCGTACAATGGTTATTGTATGTGGACGATCTTGTCCTATTGGACCAAACTGAGATCGCTTTCAGCGGCAATTGCTCGCCTTGGATTTGTATGCAGATGAAAAAGGCTTAAACATTTGTATTGTTAAATCTAATGAGTTGACAATTCAACCGTATCCAAGTAAAAAGAAAGCTAGCTTTAGTTGGTGTCTGTCTGATAGTCCCCTGTTGTTGGTTAATGAGTACTGTTATCTTAGGTTCTCATTTAACAGTCATAAAAGAAATGTGCTCAATATGTCAAAATTGAGACCAAAAGCCAAAGTATTGGCTGCTCAGGGTTTGGTTATTGAAATTAATTTCTGTTGTTTTACATTGTGCCCAATAATATCTTTTTACAAACAGAAAGACGCCCCTATCCTGATGTATGGATCGGATGGCTTATTTTGTGAAACTGAAACTGATTGGTAATTTTTAGAGGGATCCTTTTGGAAGGTGCTGTCTCTCCCACTTGGTTCCCCTGTGACAGTTATCTGGTTTGAGTTGGACCTACTTTCATTGCTGGGACCTACTTTCATTGCTGTGGATGGTGCAATGGAAAAATCTCTCATTGTTTAGAAAGTTGTTGTTAGCAACTTTCAATTCCATTTTTTTAGATGGAAACAGGGATTGGACTGCTGAGCTATACACCTGATTAAAACAATATTTTGGAGACAGGCAGGTGGCTGTATAGTGGAGGAAGGTGATCGATGGGAAGATGAGGAGAAGAAGATCAGAGGGCTGTTGGAGGAAGGGGATAGGTGTGGTGGGCAGTGGAAAAACAAAATGAGTTTGGAGGAGAGTGAAAGGAGGGTAGAAGAAAAGTACAGAAGGTGGTAGTTGGAGGAAAGTGATAGAGGGGAAAGGAGGTGAAGTGCAATAGAATATAGAGGAAGGAGGAACAGTCAAGCAAGGTTGTGTGAGGGAATAGTAAGGAGGTAAAGGAGGTTGGAGAGGGGGTGTTTCAGTCCCTAAGAAGTCTGAAGAAGTGATGGGTTGTTAGGTGACTAAGGCCACACTACTAGCAGGTGAGCTGGGCAGGTTGGAGGAACTAGCACCTGCTAGAATGTCAAGGAGTTGCAGGAAATACCTAAGAGCATGTTGAATGATGGTAGGGAGGAGGAGAGTGAGTGTGGGCAGTAGTGGCATGACCCGGGAAAAGTCATGAGACTGAGTGAAAAAAAAAAAGATCATATGTACGCCTTCTGCTTCCACAATACTGCTGCCATGTGCACAGGTTGTAATAAATACAACCAATGCATTAAAATAGAAACTACAGGAGTCCTTTTCCCCCATTATAATCAAGCTGCACGTGCTGTCTGTTTTGGACGATCCTCTTGCTTTCTGTAGCTTCTCTAACCAGAAATGTATGTTGCTTGGAGATTTTAATATCCAGATTGATAGCAGCAAATATCACTTAGAATCATCAAGACTGTAGATTTAGCTAGCTGCCGTTCTTTACACCCCATGGTTACCTCTTCCTCTCATACCAGAGGACACTGTCTTGATTTAATATTTGCTCGCAACTTAGCCCTGCATATTAACTCCACCCTTCCTGTACACTGGAGTGATCACTTTATTTAACACTTAACACTAAAAACAACCTTTTATAATAACATTAGATCCACCAACCTTTTCAATAGAACTGGATTTAAAAAAAGACCTGTTAGACATTACCTCTACAGATTTCACCACTCTCCTCCCCGATGATCTCCTGATTGGCAGATCAATTCCTATTGTGATGAATGTCTAGACTCTTTTCAAACTGATACAATTCCTCTTTCCTCTTTCCCCCCAGTACAGTATTGAATCCATGATTCTCTCAGGGCCTTCCGTTAATTAAGCAACAATACATAAAAAAAGAAAAATGATGCCGTAAAACTAAAATCCCGAGCCATTCACAAAATGTTCACACTGCTCTCCTCACACATGAAAAAGCCACTCTGAAAGCCAAAAGTGATTTTTTACATACTGTGAATAATATCGCTGTTAATAGGCCTGCTACACTTTTTTCTGTTGTCTGGAAATTGACTCTTCACCCTAGTATAAATGACCAAATTCGTCCTACTACCGACATGGCAAATACATTTGACATCTTCTTTCTTGATCAAATTAACACGATTCACAATAATCGACTCAATGAGACAGCATCTGATGAGCCTACTGTTGTTCCCACTGACCCATCTCCCCGCTGTTCTTTTACTTTTCAAGAAGTTACTTGAGAAGATATTTTCAAATTACACTCATCACTTAAACCCACATGCTCACAAATTGATTTACTCCCAGTATTTCTGGCCCGAGCTAAAGCACCTGAGCTTGCCAATTGTGTCCCCTCTTTTTTTTTTCAAACTCTCGTTCACGGAAGGTGTTTTCCCTTCTGGCCTCAAAGTTGCTCTTATTTCTTCTCTATTGAAAAAAAACTCATCTGTACTGTGGTAGATCAAGAGAAGAAAACGGACCACTTGTACAAATAATACCAAGGACTATCAAAAAGAAGCAGAAAGACAACTGAATGACATCAGCAATGACATCAAATTACCCTGTGACCCGTACCCAGAATACAAAGTGCAGTATGACATCATGTTGGATAAATGGTATAATTTGGGACTCATCACAATCAAAGAGAAACAATATCTAACTAAGAACTATCCCAAAACTCCAGTTATACACTTTATACCAAAAATTCACAAATCAATGACCAGACCGCCGGGAAGACCAATTGTGGCATCAATAGATTCCCTATTAGAAAATACCTCAAAATTTGTTGACAATTTCCTGTTCCCTTTTGTGGCAACTCTACCTTCCTATACAAAAGATACAACAGCATTTTTGAATCAAATAGTACATTTTCTTGGCAACCTAATTTTCTTCTGGTCACGTTAGATGTAGTTTCTCTTTATACCTGTATCACACACTCCAAGGACATACAAGTGGTTAAAAGATTTCTGTCAACAAGATCTCTAAGTTATCGAGAACATTCACTTATGCTTTTGGATATGCTTTCTTTTAATCTAACTCACAACACTTTTATGTTTGATTCCAAATACTATAACCAAATCTGTGGAATGGCATGGGCACAGCAGTGGCTCCAACTTTTGCAAATTTATACATGGGTGCGTGGGAGGAAGAACTTTTTTCCAATGACAACCATAAGGAACATACAGACAAAGTAATTATGTGGCAAAGATATATTGATGATTTATTTATCATTTGGAGCGGGACGACCACTGAATGGACACAATTCTTTCACATTCTGAATCAAATTCAACAGAATCTGCAATTTGTGGAACAACACAGCAAAACAGAAATAGTCTATTTAGACATAAAGGTGAAAGTCATTGGAAACAAGTACAGAGCTACATAGAAAAGAAACGAGCACTAATACACTTTGACACGCCACAAGTGCACATCCACAATGTCTTAAAGACAGTATTCCGTATGGTGAGTTCTTGCGTGTGGAAAGAAATTGCAGTGAGAATGAAGTATGGAAAACCAATGCTAAAAAGACCGCGGCCAGATTCTTAATGCGAGGTTATAAGAAAACAATTATAAATAAAGCTTATGACCGTAGTTGTAAGAAAACCAGGAGATGATTTTGGCTAAAAAGAGCACGCTTAAAGATCAAACAAAGGACCAACCAAATGATAATTACTCCCTTGGGTTTATTACTACATTCAATTCTGGAGCCAAAGAAACAAAACAGATCTTGAATAAACATTGGCATCTTTTGAAACAAGATCTTGATATCAGTCCACACCTGCCATCACATGCCACTTTAACATATAGAAAACCACCATCTATACAAAACAAACTATCACCTAGTATGTTCCAGTCACCCAAACAAAGCACCAATACCTGGTTAACTACAAAAGTATCAGGCTTCTACACCTGTGCTAAATGCAAAGCATACCGTCATGCGATGAATACTAATGTTTTTTTTACACCCACGAACCAAGAAAGAAGTCAAGATCAAACAAGATTTGAGGTGTTTCACACAATTTGCTATTTATGTGATTACTTGTGCATGCAATTTATGGTATATTGGTAGCACCAAACTGGAAGCTAGGCTACGAATATTGCAACATCTACATGCAATCAAGAATCACGATATGTCCTACCCACTTGCCAAACATTTTGAGGCGGTTCACCAAAATGACATTAGATCATTTAAGTACTTCATTATTGACTCAGTGGGAATCCATCCAAGGGACAGATTGCGAACTGAGACAAATGGAATCTAGATATATAGTAGATTTTAACACCAAATATCCAGGAGGTCACAATTGTGACGAAGAATTATATGTATTCCTGGAATCTTGAATTTTTATGATCGTCATGATTAACATACTGTGTTGTATTCATATCGCTGCTTATTTCAGTTCTTATGAAACTCTTCCACCAATTCCTATTTCTCTGCATGCAGTGTGCAAATACAATAAGTTATGTACGTTTTGGATGCCTATACATCAGATTGCAGTTTTTGCACCTATTCTTTATTGATTTTCCTAAGTATGTATATTTTTAAATCACAGCTTTACATACACATTTCTTGGAAAATAGGAGAGAATGATGTGCATTTATAGAAATAGTGTGTTGCTTTCATTAATATGCTAAATGTATCAACTTTAAATTGTGGATTTTATGGAAATTTTAAGATTACATGAGTTGCAGGGACCTCCATAAAAATGATTAAAAAGATCCAGATAAGGACAAGGTGAAAACTTTAATGTTAAAGATGCTGTGACCTACATTCTTAAAATCTGTGGGCTTAATATATGATTGCCATATCCAGCATCCTGCATTTTAATCTCTAATCATACATTTTATACCATCTAGTGACTCTATTTGGAAATTGTGGACTATTTATTTTAATATATTTGTATTTTAATTATGAGATGTAATTTTAATATATAGCATTATGCACTTTAATACATTAGAGATGTCACTACAATAACATGAAAGAGTAACATACATCTTTTGTTTTTACAGCTGTTACCCCTCATTAAGATTATAATTGTGAGTTTATTCTGGTGTATGATTCGAGCGAGACACCCATAAAGGGCAACAAATTGTTTGAGCTCTGATTAGGATATATTGTCAATAATTGCCTTTTGCTTTTGGTTAGAAAGCCAAAGATTTGGGTTGGTCAAGTTACAGTACAGAGGCACACGAGAGGGTAACACACTGCCTCTATTGTTATACTAGATCAACTTTGGGGTCCGGAGTCATGTGTATTATTATGAACACTCATAATATATCTTTAATTTCCATATATTCTTTTAACAAATGTTGAAACCTATATGATAGAGACATACCATAGAGGCACCCGCAAGGGTAACACACAGCCTCACAGGTAAATGTATGAATCATATGTGGTTTCACAATATGTTCTTTTGATAGCACATAGCACTTTGTTATTCAATAGTTCATCTTTGTTTACATAGCACTTTAATATATATACAAATTATCTATATTTTTTACAATATGTATTTTGAAAGCACATGGCATTTTATTGTAGTGTCACATATGGTATTTCGTTCACCCACTTGGGTGGACGAAATTTGGTCAGCGCAAAAGAAAATGTTGAATAATCATTCTTTTGTATAATTTCCAAAATGGTGGAAATTCGAACGGAACAAATATATAACTAATAATGCCATATAAATCATCAATTTTTAACCCATTTGTGATAATTGGTATTTGGGATGATTTTACGGTGAGTTGTAACATTGTACTCTTATTAACATGATTCAAATGAGGGCCCTGAAAGAGTATTCACAAAGTTCCAATATGGCTGTGTATTTGTCTTTCAATAGTTAATTCACCTAAGCGCTAAACACTGAAGATGGACTTACACACTTTTGTCTGTAATACTGCAGTCCTCTCTCCTTGTCACATAACAGACGAACCCCTTGCAGGGTGAAATGCGTCATTCTTTTTTGTGCTAAACTGTTGCTGCCTTCCTTGTCCATGCACTTTCAACTAATAAAGGACGCTTTGGCTGCACGGTAAACATTGACTTTCTGTGGATTTGTTAAAGACATTGAGTTTTTCATTACGAGCACAGCCGGAGTGCTGTTGCGCTCGTGATTGGATTCCAGTCTTCTTTTTTATTTAATATATGTTTATATATATATATATATATATATATATATATGTAAACAAAAGGAGGAGAGGGGAAGGACCGCACTCTCCGTGAATTCATATCCAAGTAAGGAAAAAAGCGCAGCTCACACAAATTAGAAACAAAGAAAAATATTTAATCAATTATAAGCTGTGCAAATGCACAAAACAAAAGGCTGGGAAAACAGCATATACAAACAGAGGCAGGACGCCGAAAGGCACGGCCCGCTTACAACGCGTTTCACGCTCGGCTGAGCGCTTGATCACGTAAAGTCCAAAGCAATGTAATGTCCTTTATTCTATGTGCAGTGGAAAGTAAGAGAAGCAGGCAACTACGTGTTTTGCGGTAAACAAACCTCTTGTTCACATTAGAGGGTCAAAACACAAATGAGGGACTAATAAATGTTACCTCATCTCTATGGTTGCACGTTAAGATTGTCAACAGCCTCACAAATATGCAGCAAATAAAAGCGTTTCAAAGCACTGACATTTTGTAATGGCAGAAAGAAAACGGGATAAAGTCATAATACTATTAGTCCACCACTGATAAAATAATCATAAAAAAAACTGCCACATGGAGAGGAACAGCATTTGTCACAAACAAGTGTAGATTGTAAATCCACAAGTTTGGACCGCAGCAATTGCAGAAGATGCCAATGCAAGTGTACGCATATGACATAAACATGAAAAAATAATCAATTTCTTTCATTATTGTTCCATGGCTGTACATTAGCAGTATCAACGCTAAATAAAAATAAGAGATAAGATCATGTTGCACTAGTGGCAGACTAGCGTCATCCCAGCTGAAGATGAAAAGCAAGTAAACCATATGCAGAAACGGCTGTCAGAAAACCAATGAACAAAGATCCTCCGTCTGTTATATATTGGTGTAAATATATGCCGTGCATCTCCATGCGAATGGATAGCCGCACATAAGGTATAAAAACATGGTCAGTGCAAAGAAAGACTCAAACAAAGTATATCAGTATAACCCAAACAGTTCCTATTGTGTAATACATAGGCCTCCAATATGATAAGAATATATGCAAATACGCAGTCATATAAAGTGCCTAGTGCTATTCCATCCAATCGTGCCTTCCTTTGCAGTTTAAGATGATATACAGCTGTACATAAATAGTTGTACTGAAAATTCAGCTACAGTTGTGGGTTCAAAGCAGAAATATATAATAAATGTGCAAATACTCAATAAGGTACAAAATATGCAAGTCTCAGCAAAATGCTGAATATATTGCATATGTGCAACATGATAAAGTGCTAGTGCTGGAAATAAAGTGACTAGTGCAAGAGTTACAATATTAAAATACTGGACCCTCAGTTGAAGACGGCCAGATAATAAAAATGCAACCATGGATGATGCAAACATATAGGATGGGTGTGCAAAACATGCAATATATGACTACATTACATACAAGCGGCCAATGTTACACATGGATACATGTTAGCTAATAGTCAAATTACAGATAAGAACCAGATATAAAGGTAATTAATGACACTTCCTAAGCAACAAAACTAGTTTTTGTATATAACAAAAGCTAAGAATAATACATGAGGTGTGACAAAAAACAGACAATGCAATACCACATGGAGTCATATGTAGATTGTGCAAAAAAGAGACCCTCTATGAGAATAGACCAAATATAACAGAGATAAAAAATAAAATGTATGTAATACAAGATAATGTACATACAAAAGAAATCCTATCAGTGTTGTCAAGACACACAAAATTGAAATGTCCAGAAAAAGTCAGTGAAAAATTATCTACTACCTAGAATCCAGCTAATTGACCAATATTATTGCCATACTGGGCAAAAAGCTCAAATGTAGTGAAAGCAAAAAAGAGGAAAAATTAGGAAATAGCAGAGAGAGAGAAGAGGAACAAAGAGATAGAGGAGACAGGTACAAGGAAAGTAGAGTTATGAACCAATTCAAGACCAAGGTACTCCATTTAGTAATGTATGTGCAGTCATAGAAAAAACATGGAGAAACATGGCAAAATAGAAAAATTGATGAATGGAAAAAGCATGGATATTAACAGGAGAGTATAATGGAATTTCATCAAGTTTGCAAGAAAGTATAAAGTTCCTCATCCAAATTGTGTCCTCTTGGACTTTTTGTCTCCAAATCTAGAATGCATTCAGTCTCCAATTGTCTCAATAAAAGTTCTCAGTAATTCGGAGACTGAACAAATGCCAAAAATATCCACAACCATCTAATTTACTGGCATTAACTGGTTTAAAATGGACTGTCATTGGATATGAAGCATCTACATTCCTTATTTACGCATATGCTGGAGCACCCTCAGTTTTAACTTAACAATAGTGCTTCCAACATACCATTTGTCACATGGGCAAGTAAGTACATATACCCCATATGTGGTGTTGGGAAGTGATCCTAGACATAATCCTGATGTCAGCAGCAAAAACAGGGTTCAATAAAACTGGTGATGTTAATGGCATTTTGGCATGCCTTACATTTCATGCATTTAAAAAAGCCTGGGGTGTTTTTACTTAGCCAACATTCACCCTCTGTGATGACAATGGGCTTCATATAATTGGACACTAAATTGTCTTTCAACAATGCAGATTTCTGAAAAGTGATGTTATTGTTGTCACCCAAAATTGTACTCACATGTTTGTCTAGCTTAATCACATGCCAATGTTGATTAATTATGTTATGGATATTGTTGGGCCTGTTACCATAAGTTAAGATCAGACGTGTATCTTTATTTTCTTGATCAGGTTGCACAACTGGATTAGATATTAAGAGAGAGTTCAATCTTTATCTCGAGCTTTAATGTAAGCTCTCGCAAGAATTGTTTTGGGGTAGCCACGATTCAAAAACCTCTTGGCCATGCGAGCACAGTCTATGTCAAAACTTTGCATGTTAGAACAGTTCCTCAGTATCCGTATAAATTCCACATAGGGTATGCTCCATTTCAAAGCTGTGGGGTGCTTAGTGGTAGCATGCAATGGTATGTTGGAACTAGTCATTTTTTGATGTAATTCTGTAGTGAGTTTGCCTTGTGCCACTGTAACAAGAATATCCAGAACATTGATAGCAGTCTTGTTGTGGCTTTCGGTGAATCTTAAATGCAATTGGTTCACATTCAGAATGTTAACAAAGTCTCAGCATTCTGTAGTGGTACCATCCCAGATGATGAATAAATCATTGATATATCAATGCCAAAGTGCTATTTTATCTGTATGGGTACTATTCTCTGGGTGTCATAGCACAAATTTCTCCCACCAACCCATGGTCAGATTGGCATATTTAGGGGCGAGTGTAGTGCCCATGGCTGTTCCCTGCAATTGGCTAGACAACTCTTTGTTAAACACAAAGATGTTGTTGATGAGACAAAGAGGATCAGTTTGCCATGTTGCAGATAGTTCATCGATCTCATATGTAAAAAGTACTCACAGGCACGCAGACCGTCAACGTGTTTGAAGGACATGTAAAGAGACACCACATCTAACGTGGCCAGTAGGAAATTGGGATCCCATGATATGCCATCTATTTTATCAATAAAATCCTTGGTATCTCTCAAGTATGAGGAGAGTGAAGTGACCGTAGAGACCAAGGTTTCATCCACCAGTTTAGAGATGTTTTCAAGTAGGGCTCCACAGAGGGTAACAATGGGTGCCCGGTGGTTTTCTCATACTTTTATGAAGTTTAGGTAAAAAATAGATGGTGGGTATTATGGGAAATCTCAGTTGGAGAAATGTACACATATCTTCATCTAAGTTTCCTTTTGTTTTCCATATTCTGAGAAAGTCAGAAAGTTTGGTAACCATATTTTCAGAAAGATCACCTTCCAATTTAGGATAAACGACTCTGTCTGTAAATTGTCTTCAGCTTCTAAGATGTAATCATGCTGATTCATAATAACTACATTGGTCCCCTTGTCTGGGGGTTTAATGATACAGTCAGAGAGTGCATTCAACCATGTCAGAACACTTTGTTGATGAAGACTTAAATTATGTTTGTAGTGTACATTTCTCTTTCTAATCCTCTTCAAATCACTAATGACCAGTTCCTAGAAGGCTTCCATGTGTCCTCCTGGATTGAACATTGGGTTAAACCTAGATTTGGATTTTAGTTTGCTTATCTCTGGCCAGTCAGTGTGGATGGCCATCGTATTCCACTCTTATTCGCTGATATCATGGTGTGTTTGACATTCACATTCCTATATATACATATATTTATATCACCAAAAGCGATGGCTAGTAGGTGGCGTTGTGGAATGTGTGACTTGCCTCAAATGGACTTTCCTACTTATGTCGGGAACTAGCACCAGGACCTTCCATTGCACTGTTCAACCAACTGTGATTTTTTAACCAAGGCCTAGAGCCTCGCTCCTCTCCCATGCACCTCGCTCCTCTCCCCTACCCCTCCATTGCAGAGAGTGCTCCAGCTCTCAGTCCAGCCTCTCTTTTTCCTTGCCCAACTTGCTGCCACTCTCTATGTGAACCCTGATGCATGATCGTACCTTCTTTTATTTAGGAGCTTTAAAAGAGCCACCTTGACGGGAGGTACCGGCTCATAATAGAATCCATCTGCTGGTTGATAAAGCAGTGCACGTTTATTTTGTACAACCGCCCACGAGCAAAGAGAGAAGCGGGACCACGGAGCGTTGGTAAGTTGATTTTTGAACACTTCTTTTAACGGTTGGTGGGACGCAAGGTTTATTCCATCATGGTAATAACGAGTTTCCTTTCAACAACATATAGCGGCAATGAAGTATAGTGGAACGGGTGTCAGCATTTTTCAATACCTGGGTTTGCTTGTCCCAGCAGGCTCATTGCCGCATAATTGATCAGTGAGTGCATTCAAAGTTATGCTGTCTCTCCATGATACGGGGGGGTTGCCTTTCATTACTTGTCCCTCCTCCCTTTTTCTCACTTCCTCGGATCTAAGAGAAACTCTCCTTTGATGTTGATATTGAGGTTTTTTCTTTTATACGTTTTTTGTTTCCTTTCTTAAGGCCACCTCTCGGGGTCCACTGTGATTCTCGGAAAACATCAGGGACGTTACAACTTGGCACCTTTGCTTTGCTCAGTTGGACCTCACTGGAAGCAAGCGTAGTTTGGCTTCATTCCCCATTCAGAATCTGGCACCTTAAGAGCAGTCTAGATCTCAGCGAGATAATTTTGAGTAATATCTAAGACTTTATGTTGGGACACTGCAGTATTAGAAATATGTCAGATCAAACTTATAGGGCTTTAGACAAATCATGCACAATTTGTATTTTGTGTTACATTATTTTAGATACTACTGAGTCTTCTTAATTGGGAATTTTGGGACACCATAGAGGTTGAATTGATTCACCATTCATATCAGGAGGTTTACATCGGCGATTGGCCTGCCGGAACACACCATCGGTACGTTCTTCTCTTTCCCGACACAAACCCCATGTGGAGACAACACCTATTGGGGTAAGCTGCAATTGAAAGTGGGACTACCCTACAAAGGGAGGTTGGGGTAAACCTACAAACAGAACTGTTGGATTGCAGTGTAACAATATAGGGGTCTAGCCCCCTTCCCTTTTCTCAATTTTTGCTAATTTTTTTTTCTTCCATTTTTCTTCTTATTTTATTTTTTTCAATTACTTGGGGTATGGACACTCTTAGAGGTAAGAAATTGACTAATCTTCAGCGGTCAAAACTTGATCCCTTCACCTGGGGGTGTCCCTGGGGGCGGAGGTGGAGCAATGTGTGAGCAACACAATTCTTCCAGCAATGGCACAGGAACCAATTTAATGTGTCTTGTTTGATATGTTGGCACTGATTAAATCGATGGGCTGCCCCAAGAACCTGGGTCAGCCCATAGAGACAAGGAATTTTTGGCGTTTATGTGTTTTTAGAGTTTTAAACATGGTGTGATAACATACACTCTGGAAAGTAACCACACAGGAGAAAGACTGACATGTTTCTTCTATATTTTCCTTGTTTTTCTCTTCAATCGCTCTTTTCCCTTCTTTATGGTGTTTTAACAAACAGTTTTTAGGTCCGGAATATGAAACAAACAAGAAAGAATACAGTGGAATATTGCAGAAATGCACTTTATTAACAGACCTACTGTTAGTTATATGCTAGAACAATGTCAAGTGTTACAGCGAGTAGAGTGCTCGCTTTGACATCTGTGCAAAGTCTGCGAACGCAGGTTCAAATCTCAGCATGGCCAAACTCAGCCTTTCATCCTTCTGAGGTCAGTAAGTGAGCACCACACACCATGGGTAATAATAAGCAGCACTCAGATACCTGAGGGTTTGTAGTGCTATATAAATGCAGAATTATTATTTATTATGTTTGTATTTGTTTGTCCTGAAGAGGTGCAGTAGTAGTAAAGTGTTTTAACAACCACTAGCCCGAAAGTCGAGTCGATAAGATCAGAGGTTCCATTCTCTTTTGTTGTTGGACCCTACTTGGGTCACAGAGAAATGTCAGAGCAATTGTATATATGAAAAGAAATGTGCCAATATATACTCCTTTTTCCAATATACATTGATGCATTTTACAAGATTATGAACATGTTTTAACGTCTTGAGGTCTATTGGTATAGACTGTTTTGTTCTGCTCTGGGCACACACAACAGAAATTGCGTTGAATTGCACAGGTATGAGTGAGTATATTTATGTTGATTGTTTTGAGTGTGAATGAAAGTTTAGGTGATGAATGTTGAGAGACAATGGTTTTTGGTTGGTTTGATGTGCTTTTTTGGTTTTTCAGATTGTTTGATTTTAGCAATTGTTTAATTGATGAATGTTGTATTTTACACACTTTTCCCTGATGGGTTATCAATCATGATCATATATAAAACATGAAATAATGCTTAATGTAAACGTTAATGCCTTGTCTGAGAATCATTGTGCACAATAACTGCCACCGTCTCTTGGAAGGAATTGGTTGGTAGGTTTACCGTGTAGTAACATAATATAAATGGTTTGAGGGTGGTACTTGTCTCCTGACTTTTGTACCTTTTTGTTTGGCATGATAGTACCTTCGACTGGGTCAGCTGGCCCGGGGACACACCCTGCAGGCAAGGGAGTGGAGATTCCTTTTCCCATGTTGGAAACTAGCGCCAGGACAATCTGTTGCCCTGAGCCAACTACAGTGAGATTTTTAAACAAGGCATAGTGCCTCGCTCCTCTACCCTGCACCACACCCTTCTCCCCTATCCCTCCATTGTAGAGAGCGCTCTTGCACTCAGTCCAGAATCCCTGTTTCCATGCATACCCCACAACCACCCCCTGCATCCCCCGGATGCCTGGCTGTACTTTCAACTGGGTCAGCAGACCCAGGGGCACACCGTCTTAATCACCACCCCCAGGGCACCTGTGCAGCTGGCTAAGAGCTCAGGAAAATGGCACCTCCTTGGGCACCTCCATCGCCTGTTTGCCTGTTTGCCATGGGTTCCCCTGCCATGCCACAACCCCTGTCTGCTGCAACAATCTGGTAGGGAACAATTATTTGTTTGTACATCTAGTACTGTTTTAGGTCTGTATTTTGAATCTAGCTGTATTGTGAATCTCGCTACTGTTTTCTGCCACTAGCCTGCATCTTTTCCCACAGGGACAATGTTGTAGGATTGCATTTTGCAACTCGCTGCTTTCTGGTGCCACTACCATTTATCTTTTCCACAGGGATAGTGCTGTAGGCTTGCATTTCAAAGCCTATACAAACTCTCTGACACTTTTAGCAATGTATCTCAAAGGAACTTAGACATATGTTGCCTGGGAAACGGCCACTCAAACGCATACATCTGCAGCAATTCTCTACTCAACTTCATAACACACATCACCTCTGCCATTACAATGCAGCCGAGTCCCACAACAAGAATTAGGTTCAAACGGGCACGTCATCAGTCTCCTTGCTCACATACTCTCATGACAGTCTATCACAGTGCCCATCCACTAGCCAGATCTCCATGGGTCACTAAAAGGGACTTATCCACCTACTCCTTCCATTTGTGCTAGCTAAAATGGATACATGCATTCTAAAAAAGAATCCTTTCAAATCTCATACCTCAGACTTTGGTCCTGCATTCACCCCATAGCAATTTGAGACCATACCAATGTCATGGGACGCTATACAAATGCCATATAACAAAACATAATATATATATACACAACACCAAGAAAGTTATGGTGGGTTTAAAAAAGTTTGGAAAAAAAAACTTTCACCTGAAATGTGAAAATAAGAAAGTGCATTTGAGCCAAGTCACACAATCCACAACGCCACCTAGTAGCCATCGCTGAAAGTTCACCTACAGTTCTGAGTCACAACAGCAAGGCATTGTGGGCATGGAAACTATCTCAAAGGCAAACCTTTTTCTCTATGAAATTGTCTTTGTCTAAGAGGGTAGTGCTACTTTATGCATAGCTTAATTAACCCAATACAGACATTTGCAAGGCTGCCAGGACAACTACATACCTGGTTTCACCCTTATTAGGGATCATCAGTGCAGTATAGTCCTGACAGCCTTGTGGTTGGAGCATTTGGCCAATAGTGTGGAAAATCGAGAAACAGGCGCAACTATGTTAATGTCTGTTAGAGGTTTTGCAGGGTGAACAACCCAGTCGGAAGCCATTGTTACAGAAAATAATCCATGAGAATGTGCTTTGCCTGAAATAGACTGGGATTATCAGGCATATCCACAACATGACAAACACTGGAGGAGGATCAGAGGAGAAGACATTCTAAAATAACATTATACAGGGAAGATCCTGGTATAGATAATCTATATGCCCCAGGTAGAACTCCAAACTAAATGCCCCTAACCAAGAACCAAACTTTATCATCACAAATTTGAAAAGAAACCTTCCTCGAGAGAATACAGGGATGCTCTGAATAAGGCAGTTCTATTGTTAGTACAAAATAAAGTGGTTGTAGGACTGAAAAGACCCAAGGATCCTAAAACCAGGATCCAAACACCAGAATGAAATGCATTCAACAATGGAGACTGCACACAATTGGCAGAGCAATCTCCCTAAAGGTCTGCAAATCAGTATGTTGCTCAGAGAGGACCTGCGCCCTTTTGAAGATTGTGACAGCAAGGCTGCAAAAACAACATTCCTTGCTCCCTATTATCAGAATTTATACCTTTGAGACTGGTCTCCTGGTCTGTCTCAGTCTGTCTCTGTCTGTCTCGGTCTGTCTTGGTCTGCCTTGGTCTGCCTCGATCTGTCTCGGTCTATCTATTTCTGTGTCTCTCTCCGCCCCCCCCTAAGCTCTCCAACCCAAGAACTTGAGAGGGGATGTTGTGCACTTTTGGTCGGTCTGCCCCCTCAAGGGTTTAGCAGCGCTCCACCTTTCGTCTCAGCCTTGACAGGGTGGTACTGCCTTGACCAGTAACTCCTCTTGTATTTAACATGGAAGAATCAGCAGATAGTCACTAGTCTTAGTGAGGCACAGCTCCACTCTACTGATGAGGTCCAACCAGACCGAAACACATATCTGCTGTTGCTGTCAGTACTCTTGTTCAGAGAAGAATTGCCTAGCATTTGAGTGCTGGACTGCCCCAGGTCACAACAAAGACTGATATGTGTTGGATATTTCTCCTCTGTGAAAGATAGTGAGCTAAAGAATCTGGGTACGGCTCACATTTCTGGGACTAATGGCCGGCAAAGGGACTCCTAGGATCCCCCCTTGTTTTTTGTATTGATATATTGAGACAGTGAATAGACTTCTCCAACTTTCTTAAGTTTCCATTGATGGCAAATTGTACCATTGTTGAAAATAAATATATGCTTCTGTGGATTTGGGCAATACTTGTTGCTTCCCCTTTGAAGGAAGGTTATTGCATGGATTACTTGTGTTGAGGTTTGCCCGTATTCATGGGGTCATCTTAATGATCCCCATTTGGATAGTAAAGAATGATGAACATTTGCTGAGTGGGCATACTTTTATAAGTTCATACATCAGAGGAGTAGCAATAAAATATTACTATTCTTGTGATTATATTGATTAAGAAATAAGTCAATAGAACATGTTTCTCTCATGAATACAAGATGGGCCACACATTCTCCAACTGTATGGTCAAGATACTTTTTAGCATAAACATCACAAACTCTCACAGATGTCAAATATTTTATTTATTTCTTATGAAAGTCAATAAAGTCAACCTTTGGAAATGGCAGTTGGGGCCATGGCACCACATGAAGAGAGTGTCACTGACAGTTTTACCAATAACTGTGAAAAACCAGCATGACAATGCAGGGCATGCAATAGGCTCATAAGAATAGAGAAAAAGATAAGACTTGTGAAAAACACCACAGTCTAAGGGCAGCAGACTGTGCCTCATTGTCATGGAAGCAGCAAACCTTGCAACACTTGGGCTAATCAATGTATCATATCGGGAGGATAACTCAGGGCAACGTGCTTGCCTTGGAAGCAAAATAATGCGGAGCAACACAGGTTTGATTCCCTGGAAACGGCTGGGTAATAAACGTGTCGTAAATAACCAATTATAATTTTAGATGGGATAGGGAATGAAGAGCAAGAATTCATTTGCCTAGAGACAAACATGCATACCATCAGTTTGATAGCCTCTGTCTCAAATGTCCATCACACTGAATTCAGAAACCTCCTATGTCAACCTATGCATATCAAAGAAGTACCATTAAATGAGATGTGCAAAAAGGATAGAACAATGGTCTGCAACCCGTGGTTCTGAAGATGTTCCAGAGTACAACTCCTAGGATCCTTTATCATTGCCTATGTAGGCCTGGGCTAGTGGGAGCTTTAGTCCACAAGAACAGGGGATCGAATGAGTTCAGACCCCTATGATAGAGTGCACATATGCTACCAATTAAAACATTGTACTCACATCCCAAAGTGGGCCCTCCCGGGGAACAGGGGTCTTTTGTGGTGAATGCTCATGTGGAGTATGCAGATCTGAATATCATGGCCAAAAGAAGTAATCTTCGGTGATTATCCTGCTGGGATTGCAGATCAAAAACATTAATAGTGCTAGGATTTGTGTGCTAGGAAAAGGTTGTAGGTGACTGTGTTTATCCCAACAACATGATCAGAAATGTGGTCAGTGAAGTACAGTACACCAGTTATGACAAGCATTACAAGATGATATATGAACTTGTCTTGTTCCTTTGGAATAAGAACTTTAAATCAGCTCTTGAGCATAAACAGAAATGCTTGGCCATGCCCAATGCTCCCAAGTTTGTGGTACCCTTGAAGGACAAGTAGCCGATGAGCAACCATGTGGTCAAAGAGGAGGCATAGGAAAACATGGAAATAAAGAAAGGTCCCCCAGAAGTTCCAAGAGAGAAAAGAACAACCTCTAAAACGTCCATACAGTGGGGACTACGACAAAGACTTCCAAGCATGACCTAACCAAGATGAAAAGATGAGCAGCAAACAGTGTAGGTTTCATGGCCTGGACATCATCTGAAGAAAAACTGATGGTGTAAGTTCATGTTTTGGATAGAGGGCTACAGAGATCCTGTAGCAAGAGAACAATGTGTCTGCCTAAACTCTAGTAGCTCAGTCCTGGAAGTCCCCCTCTTAGAGAGAATGAAAACAGAAGTGACACACGTGCATAGACCTGCTGGAACACCCATCTTTAGAAACTTAGCTAAGTACCTTAGTAAAACTCCAAATAGTAAAGGAATGGAATCTTGGTTATATTGATTTGACGAAAGGTACCAGCAATAGGTCCATGGCAAAAATGTCCCCCATATCTTAGAAGCACACCAGTTAACTAAACAAGCAAGGTAAATGTTACCTAGACCGAGACCTGCTATTTTCAATGAGACGAGGTGGAAGACTGCCAAACAGAACAGGGGCAAAGAAAAACACATTAACTCTGTACAAAGAGAAACAAACTGCACAGAAGAAAAGTGTGGCACCCTCCCTTCTCCTGAACTGCGGAAGGATGATACTGTGTGTTGGAAGGTATGTGCTCAAATGCTTGGGGAATGTTGGTGTGTGCTTTCCTGGTGGAATTTCAGTGCTGGTGGTGGAAGGTTCCACCTAGATAGGATAGGTGCCAGTGGACCATATCCCCATGTATCTATTACTACACGTGAGTACCATGTAAAGTAAAGTGCATATCGTTCAACCTGAGCTTGGTTATGTCCTGTTTCTGTGGAAACCTATATTACTACAGTGGCAACTGGCTGGTCTTCAGGTCACCAGGGAAAAATACCTTGTGTGGTTCTCGGACATGTGGTGCAGCTTCAGTAACAGTCCACTGCACCACCGGAAGGAGTCTTTCTCTTTTATGTGGTTGAACTCCTTTTGTGGCACTGAGTAGAAACAGCACGTGTGCAGTAGCATTACTCTGTGCCTCTCATGCCAGATGTGTTCCTGCAACTTGATGGCGATGTACCACTTTGTATTTGTGTGAGGAGTGTGTTAGTGCTCTGGTTGACTGCATTTTTGGGGCTGGTGCAAGAGCTGCTTAGTAAGTTGTGTGATGATTCCAATTATAGCCACCACAGGAGATACAAACAACAATGAGGCCTGAGACAGAATGGTGACGTGAGCATCTGTGGATAGTCGTTCCACGAAGTGTGTCATTGGATATTAAAACAGAAATAAGGAAGAGGATCTTTCTCGCTGATCTTTTGGCTTAGTGCACAGGTCTGCATCCAATGTTGTCACAACGGTTGCAGAGGCTGGCTGAATACTGAGATAATGCATCCATTTGAACAGGTTGACTTGCAAAATGGCTTGGGAATTATCTGTCCTGGGGGTCATGTGGTGCTTTCTATAGGGCTGTGTTTTGTCTGAGTTTACACCTGGACTAAAGGATCTGCCAGTGACTGTGCCTCTTGTTAATGAAACGTGAGATCCGTTTTAGAATTGTAGTGCTGGTAGCTGTAAATTGCATGCTGCCTGTTCTACAGGTACTAGCAGGACTTCTATCCCCAATAATGGATCAATGAGCTTGTTACCCAGTACATTTTCGTGCCTATTCATTATCCACTGGAACCCCACAGGTATCAGCCACTGGATATTCTGGTCCCAGATCGGAGCTTTGGTGTTGGTGCTCTGAGAAGTTCCTCCTGGCTCTGGTCTGGCTCACTTTTAATATTTGACTCAAGCCTCATGACTTTATTGTTTGAGATTAGGATGTAAGATCACAGAGGTTTCTAGTTTTGCAGCTAAGCACCCAAACTGCAGCTTTATATCTGTCTCGTATTTTAGAGCATTATGAGATCATATGTGTTGTGTGCTTTTATGTGCTATGAGTTATTTGTATTAGTTCCTCATTATGTGTGATGAGGTGTCCTGTATGGCTGCAGGTTACTGTATCAGTTCTGATAAATTCACAGTGCCAGCAATACCATACAGCCCTGGGTCTGCTTGAGAGTATGACTGGCAGAACTGGCACTGAACCAGTCCCACATGTTTTGAGAGAGCAACTAGTTGGGAACTACAAGGTCCTAAAGAAACAGGGTTTTCCAGACTGCATCTCCCAAGATACATATGCTTTATATTTCAAAACCTGGAGCAGCTTTTGGAATGTCTATCAGGTATTCAGAAACAGATATTCTACAGTGAAATACTAGCACATCCAGAGAGTCCCCTTAGTCAATGGGTGCATATCATCTACGGAAACATATCCCAAACACCCCTTCCCAGCAGTAGTTCTTGTGAAGGAGAATCATTTTCTCCCTCGGGTGCAAATGCAGCATTTTCAGAAGAGCCCCTTGAGAACAAAGGGCTCCTGACCCAAGAGAAGAGACAGTGAGAAGTATCGAGAGAGAGAGAAAGAGAGAGAGAGAGAGAGAGAGAGAGAGAGAGAGAGAGAGAGAGAGAGAGAGAGAGAGAGAGAGAGAGAGAGAGAGAGAGACTAGTCCAAGGAAGTGGGGAAGTGCAACAGAAGAGGTGAGCTCATTGAATCCCAGAGCCCTGTGAGTCAGGGGAGTGGTGTGCTACAGTGAAGAGAGATTGAAAGAGAGTGACTTTGATCCCCTAGAGGTGGGATGTGCAACAGAGGGGGATAGCCCCGTGGCACCAGAAGAAGAGGGGAGTAAGTAATGTAGAGAAGTGGAACCCCAATAAGGGGATGACTTGTGGGACACTTGGCAAAAGGAGAAAGACCTCAAATCCCAAGAGACGAGAGGCCTTGTGAAAATAAAGACGCCAGGTGAACAAGACTCCAACTGGAGTTTATTGGTCAAAACAAACGTGACAGCAGGCACTTGACCGAGCGGCAGCTCCAACTGAACTCCACTGATGCTCCGGTCCCGGCACATCAAAGACAAACATTCCTAGAACCTTATGACTCATAATAGAGTTGCTCTGTACAAAATATACACCACACAGTACTCTCGTGAGTCAACATAAAAGGATATGTGAATGCATAATGGTGCTATGCACTTTGCCCATCACAACACATCTCACCCATTACATTTGGCACAGATTTATTCTACATAGTAGTCTTTAAACCAACTGGGTTTGTTCTTGACTCTCCCTGACCTTGTCTCTGTTCCTATTCTTGTTAAACCATTATCATCGGAGTCCCCATCCGACAGCTGATTGTTCACAAAACTCATCAAGATTGTTGTTACCTTCATTGCATTCACGGTATTCATTGTTTTCAACCTCAACTGGACATTTCGCTAATTGGGACATCGACCAACATTCACCTCCCTCCATAATGACCACATTGCCCCTTATAGCAGAAATCTTTTTCGGACCAATATATTTGCTCTCCACACACTTGGACGCAAGTCTGGGATTCTTAATGAGTACAAAATCCCCCACTTTCCAAGTGTTAACCTTGGCCTTCATGTCCTCATCAAACCTCCCTTTGTACACATCCTGTGCCTCCTTGATGAGCGTCATAATTTTTCCTCGTTCAACATTTGCACTTTTGGCTAAATCCAGCCAACCTGGACAAAGCTTTGTGCCAGGTTGTCTTCCTTTAAGGCACATGAATGGAGAAATGTTTGTAACCGAGTGTGGCGTAGTACAATAGTTCCGTATCATTTCCTTCAAAACACAAGACCATTTCAATTCTGAAGCCATAGCTAGTTGTAGACCACCCTTTATAAACCTGTTAGCTCTCTCCACAAGGCCACTAGCCCTAGGGTGATACAAAGCTGTTTTAATGTGCTTGATGCAGATTTTTTTCAAAAAATGTATCATTCTCTCAGAACAAAATTGCACCCCATTATCAGTGACCAACTCTGCCGGGAAACCCTCTCTGTAAAACACTTCTTCAAGAAATAGCACCATTTCAGCAGTGGTAGCCTCACGTAGAGGCTTCCATTCAATCCATTTGGAATGGTAATCTACTAACACTACGAAATATTTGTATCCATCACCAAGATTCTGTATTTAGCCCAATCAAGTCAACTGCAACTTTTTGCCACCGCTCACTGGGTACTTTAACAGGCGTAATTGGCACTTCTCTGACGATCTTGGTCTTGTCACTTTTCTCACACTCTCTACAGCCTCTGACACACTTTTCCACATCACTATCAATCCCCGGCCACCAAAAGGACTGCCGCAAGTATCTCTTCATTCCCCCCATACCTAGATGTCTCTGATGTGCTATATTTACTAAATGAGACCTAACTCCACTGGGGGGTACAATCCTGCTTCCTTTCCTGAGTTTGCACCCATCCTCGGACAAGCTTAACTCATCTCTCACCCCAAAATACCTCTCATGTTCCTTCCCAATCACATTTTTATGAGGCCATCCTGCTTTACTCCACACCTTGACTTGTTTCAATTCAGTGTCCTCATTGTCAGCACTTACCCATCTCTCCTTATCAATGGCATCATATTCAATCTCAGCAATACTAACACTTTGATATTCCGGCATCTCACCACTTCCACCATCTCCCACAGGCAACGTAGACAAACAATCCGCAACCACGTTCTCCTTCCCAGGAATGTGGCACACTCTGAAATTATAGCTCGAGTTCCACCATCCACCTCGAAATCTTAGGAGACCCTTTGGCCCACTCTGAACTATTCATAAGTTGGACTAAGGGCTTATGATCTGTTCGGACCAGTAAAGAACGACCCCACAGAAAAAATCTAAAGTGTGTGATGGCCCATAAGACGGCCAAAGCCTCTCTCTCAATAACAGAATAATTCTTTTCTGCTCCTCTGAGCGGCCTGGATGCAAATGCAATGACATGTTCAGTCTTACCAGAATCAAACTGAGTCAGGGTAGCTCCCAATCCTAGTGTACTTGCATCAACTGAAAGCAGGATCTTCCCACCTGATATAAATCCCCCTAAAGACGGTGCCTTGGCTATCTCTTCTTTAATCTGCTGAAATGCCTCTTGACACTCTCTGGACCACTCATACCTCACCCCATTCTTTAGTAAATCTCTCAAAGGGGATGAGATGGATGCAAATCCACCCACAAAATTATGGTAATATTCCGCTAGTCACATGAAAGAACGTAATTGGCCTTTGTCTTGAGGCTGGGGAGCATTACTGATGCTTTCCACTAGTGACTTCTTGGGAGAAATGCCTTCTTTAGAGATCCTGTGTCCCAGGTATTCCACTTCCCCAACAGATATCCTACATTTGCTCCTCTGGACTGTCAACCCTGCTTCTCTTAGTTTACGTAACACAGCCCTAAGTGCCTTGTCATGCTCTGACTCATCACTAGCAAATATCAAAATATCATCTTGAAATACTGTTACGTTTTCCAGACCCTTCAACACCTCCTCCATCACCCTTTGGAACACAGAGGCAGCTGAGGCTAGCCCAAAGGGCATGCGATTGTATTTGAACGTGCCTTCGGGTGTGATAAAGGCCGTAAGGTGTTGTGACTCTCTGGACAGGGGAACCTGGTGATAGGCAGCAGAGAGGTCAATGACCGAAAACACCTTTGGCTCACCAAGGGTGGATAGTGTTTCTGAAATATTGGGCAAAGGATGCCTTTCCACTAATATATTATGATTAAGACTCCGTAGGTCTACACACAACCTCAATTTCCCATTGTTTTTAGCCACAAGCACTATAAGTGACAACCACTCCGTAGCCGCCACAGGCTCAATCACACCTTTGTAAACTAAATCATTCAGTTCACTACGCAGTTACGCTCTCATGTTTAACAGCACATGCCTCACTTTATGAACAATAGGTTGGGCATCCCTCTTCAGCTTCATATGATTTTCAAAATGCCTGAGCCTGCCTAGATTTTCAGAGAAAACCTCTGGAAACTCCTTAGACCATACATCATCAATCTCCGCAATAGTAACGGGTTCAAGAGCACTGGCCTGCACCCTGACCCTCAAATTTTTCTGTTCCCCCAACCCAATAGGGAGGCACCCTTATTTGCAACCAGAATGTTAGCCTTGCATTCCTTCCTCTTGTATGCAACTCTTGCAGAAAACTGACCCAGAATCTCGATCGGAGACTCTCCATAACCACAGGGTTGAATGTCAGGTGGGTTCAGAATTGTTTCATCCCTCTTAAGGGTTCTTTTCAAGGTGTCTTTCAATATGATGGTCCATGAAGAGCATGTGTCTACTTTCATAACTATTTCTTGACCATCAATCATGAACACATCCACAGTCCCCTCCTTCCCTCCTCCAATGGCTGATACTTCAAAGACATGCCTGGGACTTGAGTCCTGTGCAGTGGACACTTCCTGTATATTGTAACTCAAACAAACACTTTCCTCGTTGTCATTCCTGGATTCCAGGAGATTTATCGATGAGCCCTTGCAAACATTAGCAAAGTGTCCCTTGCCTCTGCACTTGAAGCATTCAGCAAATTTCGCCGGGCAAGGGGGATAATTTGATCCATGTCTGAAACTGCCACATCTGGCACATTTGGTGCTCGACGTTCCCTTTCGGTTCATGTTGATACTCGGCTTCCTCTTTTAATCAACAGCACACATGGCTTGGGCACCGGCTTGGGCACTTTGTTTGTCAGCTCTCAGTTCCTTAACGTATTTTGATGTTTGCTCTATACTCCTGGCTAGATCCACAGCCTCCTCCAGCTTCATGTCCTTGGTTAGCAACTTTTCTTGGATTCTGGCATTGCTCATACACCTTACCAGCTGATCCCTGATGAGTGAGTCAGAGAGGTGTTCGAATTCGCAAGAAGGATTTAAGAGTCCTCAAGGAGGCTATGTATGATTCTACTGACTCCGATGGCTCCTGCACACGCTGGAAGAACATGTGCCTCTCAAAAGTCACATTCTTTCTCGGTTCAAAGTGATCCTCTAATTGTTTGAGGGCGAAAGTATACTCATCCACATCTTCGGCTTCAGCGCTGTGACCTCTGCTTAGTCCATCAAACACAGTGCGCCCTTCTTTTCCCAGATTATGAAGCAACAATGCCTTTTTCCGAGCTGCGCAGAACCTCTCTCCACCCATCGCTACCAAGCAGTTCTCGAATATGTTCTTCCACCTATCCCACCTGATGGAGGGACGGCCAGGCTCATTCAGGAATGGCACAGGTGGAGGTATCGTCACCGCCATGTCGCAGCCAACAGCAGAAGCTCCTTGTGTGAGGCAACAGTGCAGGGAACAGAGCCTTCGATTGATTGCAGGGTCATTCAGTAGTTCATTGAGAGTGCGTCACAATGCCTCTCCAAGAAGATAGGTAGATTCCAAAGAAAGGATTGAAAGAGCGGTGCCCAGCAACCTAATAACAATGTCAGCATGGAAGGAAAGTTCTTCCTACGTCAGAGGGAGACACCTACTTCTTCACAGATGCTCGAGCTCAGGAGGCTGCAGGCGCGTGGAATGGCTTGCGTTCAGTCTCGAGCCGGGCTGCAACAACATTGCGAGCACGCGCTAATTTGGGAAGCTCAGCACAACGGCACACCAGGCCCCCACCCTCCAGGGTACGCCTCCTGACCTGGTCTTGATCCTGCTTCCACTGGACTCGCACGGAAGAAGGATGAACAGCGTTGGTCTGACACAGCCCCAGCAGGGTAAGGTAAACAAGCCAGCAGCTCGACAACCCCACCTTCGTCACCACTGTGAAAATAAAGACGCCAGGCGAACAAGACTCCAACGGGAGTTTATTGGTCAAAACAAACGTGACAGTAGGCACTTGACCGAGCGGCAGCTCCAACTGAACTCCGGTCCCGGCACATCAAAGACAAACATTCCTAGAACCTTATGACTCATAATAGAGTTGCCCTGTATGAAATACACACCACACAGTACTCTTGTGAGTCAACATAAAATGATATGTGAATGCATAATGGTGTTGTGCACTTTGCCCATCACAACAGGCCTCATCATCCCCAGAAGAAAGGATGACTGAGCTCTAGAAATCACTAATCTGGGCACCTTCCTGTCTGGAACTTTCTTTATGCCTTTTCATTTGCCATCCTTCACATATAATTCTGCTTTCAAGGAATACATTACCCAATGACATTTATGTTAAAGATATCTTGAAACTATGTCCATGCAAATGTCTTATATTTTACTTTTGATTAGTGATCCATGTATGCAAAGTCCTGATTGCCGTAGAATGGTTGCCAGACATTTCGTCGAAAAAAATTGGTCGACCAGACAAATGGTCGAACCAATTTGGTCGAAAACCAAATGGTCGAATTTTTTTTTTTTTTTATTTGAACCCCTTTTTTTTTGGGGGGGGGGGGTCCCCCCAACCCTCTTTTTTTCTCTAAAAACCCCTTTTTTAACTAAACGAAAATCCGAAAAATAAATATATAAATAAAAAAAAAAATTCGACCATTTGGTTTTCGACCAAATTGCGTCGACCAAATTGCAGTCGACCAGTTTTTTTTCGACGAGTTGACTGGACACCCCGTAGAATCATGTCATAGGTTCCTGTGGGGTTCTTGTGAATTTTAGTCTATGCAATATTTGTATATTTCATGCTATTTATTTTGATATGTGTTCAGTGCTTAGGAGTAGTACCCGATTGGTCAACTGGGGTTTTTTGTGCAAGTAGTGCTGCATAAATGTGGTAGTATTTTGCTGTTGTGAGTGATGGCTAACACTTTCAAGCTACACTTTCCTGTCTATTTCTGTTGCCCTGTCATTGTCATAGTGAGAGAGTTGGATAGCTACTTTTTTGTGACTTTGCGTGGATGTTAGTAGTTTGGTAGTTCATGGCAGCTGAGTCTTTTGTTACTTTGTGCTCATGTGTCTCCATTGTTCATGCTAGTGTGGGTGTGTGATACATGTGTGTCCTATGTACAATGTGTATCCATTGCTCATGCTAGTGTGGGAGTGTGATACATGTGTGTCCTATGTACAATCTGGTGGTGAGGGAGTAGGTGGTTTTAGCTATGCCTTTTGCTTTAACAGAACTAGGTGTGTCAGGAGCATAGGTATAGTGCTTAACAGAACATTGTGGTGTACATGAATGTTCTGTTATTTAGCCTAGATGTGGTTAAGTAACATGTGCCATGGTGGTTGCTTGATGTCAGTTGCATGGGGAATACAAGCATTCTGCATTGATCAATGTGGCAAGTGAGATTAGAGTGATATGTGCACGCTGACAGTATGTTTGCTGTAGTGGTTGTAATTCAGGACCAGGTTTGGAATGTGTGTGGCTCTTGTACAATTTCTGGGTGTGAATAGCAAGCCTGGCAGTGGAGATGTGTGATCACATGTGGTTCTAGAGTGCACATAGAGTGTGATGAATGCACATTTCACGGGGTACATGTGTGTTTTGTGATCCAGTTGTGTTGCTGTTTGATAGTCTTTCCACAGGGGAGATATGAGACATCCTCCCTTCTCCTTGAGGAGTAGAATGCTGACTAGTATGACACCATGTGTGTGGCCGAGGGCTTGTGGAATGTTGCTGTTACGTTTCCCTGGCTGAGCTCCTTGGGTGTCAGTGGATGGTTCCACCTTGACACAAGTTTGGAAAATGTCTTGGGAAGTGGGTCCAGTGAATTCAGTAGCTTAGTTGTAGCACAACATCTATACATTACATGAGAATCCTGTTTCTATGTTGACCCACTTGAAATAAATCGCGAGTACAATGAAAAATGTGATATTTGTAATTTAGAAATCAGCATCTCTGCAGCTTAAGGGATATTGCCTTCCTGTTAGGATGTAGGCATTTAAAAAAAAACGTTTTCTGATGTACAGTTTTATATAACAGGATACGTGCACAGCACGTGCCACGTCTAGCGAAGTATAAAGACACAACACAAAATCCATGTTGCTCTGTAGCATCACAAAAAAACGTACATCTACGCAAAACCATGCTGTAAAAGCATATCCGTGTGAAGTGGCTTTCGTCAGAGTGTTGACAAATTGAGAGCTGTCCTTCAGCATCACTGTGACTGATAATTTGCATGCTGGGGTCCAGGTAAGATTTTGAAGTGGGAATAGTTTGCTCCCTATTTTTTGCAGAAGGGAGTAAACCGTTTTTAGGCAATAAACCTGTAAATTACATTCCCATTGGGGAATTTTTTTGGGTGAGCAAACGTATCAACAGTGAAGCATATAATTGTGTAATGCATAACGGTTTGAACTTAGAATTGTAAATACATTAAACAAAATCTGCATTTAGCACCTGCTGAAATCTAGCGAATACCTTATGAATCTATATTAACCGTATCAATCCATGTGTACATGACAGGAGGCATTTACATGTGTTTACTTACAAAGTGCCAACAATGCAACTGTACGTGCGTTGTTTGCATTTCATCGTGCTGTCGGGGGAAATTCTGCCGGGGTCGGCCGGGCCATCCATAGACCTCCGGGCAGGGAGGCCCCAACTCCTCCCGTATATCCCAAAAGAGATAGAGTATGAGACACACGCAAGAAGCAAGGTGACTCTGCTGTTTATTAGACAAAACGGCAGGGATGGGTCAAGGATCGTACGCGTCCGTCCTGACACACACAATCGTGGGGCTCGCAGGCCCTTTTTACCTTAGTATGACGCGCTACTTGCGTCACCTTAGAAAGTTTAGCAAAAAACCTATTTCCACTCTGGATTGGTTACTCGAGTGGTAGGGTTAGTATAGCATACATATAGAGAATGGTGTTAGTGGTTGAGGGTTAGTCAGGTGATATACTTGGGCTGTCCCTTCAATTTGATACATGAAAATTGTTACATGAAGACCTCTGAGGATTGGTCAATGTTAATGGCGTCAGTGATAAGAGCCCCATGTTCTGATTGGTCCGCTTGCGAGCCTCCCAGTCTGGGACTATCGCTGTTCCCAGCTTGCTGTGCACCTGTCATTTGCAACAATGTTTTACTATGGGTAGATGTAAACAATGTGAGGATTTATTCATATGTTGGGAGGTCGACTACTCCCACTGCTGCAGATGTCCAATGAGCCTTTTAATTGTATCTGCCTGTGTCTTGAAACGTGGGATTCAGGCGTCTCCTTCCTCCTGGGCTTGGCATCCTGTCAGGTTTGGTTTTGTCACGTGAGGTGGCACTGTGTTTGAGGCAGAATTCAGCACAATTAATATTGTTTTTCCCACTGTGTGCCTGGTTTATCTTGCAGGTGCGACCTTGGCGTCGGCTTGCGGCGTGCGAGATTGCAACATCGTGCCCTTGGCGGTGTGCTTTTGCCGGGCTCATTCTGCAGGGTCAGCAACCGAGCTCTTGCTCATTCAATGTTCATGGAAGCTTTTGCTTGCGGCCTACTTGGGCCTGGTGCATAGGTGGAACCGTTTGATGCAGAGCGCTTTAGGTTACGGTATCATATTGCTCTATTCTCAGTATCGTGTCTCCGTTATATTCTTCATTATGGTACATGGTTCTTAGAAGAAGCGTGAGCAAGCCTTTTCAGATAAGTTCATTATGCGTCTTGCGTTTCTGCATTTTGAGAGCCTATGTGGAAAATAATAAAGATGCACGTCCGTGGGTATGTCTGTCGCCTACGTCATAGCACTGAGTATGTTCTTCGTGTGGATTGGTGTGGGAGTGTCCGGTGTGCATTTTTGCACAGGTGTGCTGACCGTTGGCTAGGTCGTCATGGCATATCTAACGACGTGTAGGTTTAGTCGAGTTGATCCATGCCGTAGGTGTCGGCATGGGCAGGGCGAGCTGCTGGGTAGGTAGGTGGGCACATCCGTATGTTCCTGTTCCAGGGTATTTGGTCGTCTGGTAGATAGGCAAACTCTTCTCGTGGCGGGTGTCTAGGCCGTGATCCTCTAGGCCAAGCGCGAGAGGGGAAGGGCGGGAGCCTGTTCTTCCATTCTCCCACTTCAGTGCAAAAAATGAAAATTGCATGGATGGGACTACAACCTGTAAGTGCACGTGGGTGTGCCCCCCCTCCCCATGAGGGGGACAGGAGTGACGTCCCTCTGTCAGAAGAACGAGTGAATATGATCGTAGTACAGACCTACACCATCTACGCTGCTTCCCGTATTGGCAAAGTCGAGTTATTTTACACAGTACCATCCGGACAGAGCACGCGCTTTTGCAGAGGGTGTAGTAACCAGAAACCCGGCCTTATCCTTCGTCCGCCTTTGTTTTGTTAATTTGAACCTTCCTGCCTTTTCCTCATCTGCCCGAGGCTACTACCACTGATTGGCTGTCGACTCACATATTTTGGCCAACAACACGCCGGCGAGGCGTAAGCCGGCCCACTGACCTAAGGACCACGGAATCAAGGACCCAAACCTGTCCCGTACCTGTCCAGTCTGTCCAGACGCCAGCGCCATGAAACTCTGTTGGTTGGTCCAATACCTCGTGCCATCATAGCACGCACCCTCCTCGCATTGAGTATACTTTCATGCCCCTAACATTATCCTGTCTCTATCCCTGTTCCCTACGTGCGTATCTCACTGCAGCCGACTCCAGCTCCTTACCGCTATCACTTCGTCCTGTACTCTGGCTTCGCGAAGCATTGCTCTTAAGCCATTGCAATATTCTGTTCCTCTAGCCAATATCCAGACACAGCATCCAACGCAGCAACACCTAATCGTCTTCGCTACATCTTCCCCACATCTAATCAGAGGATTACCCCTTTTTCACATCGCACCGCGCTCCATGGAGATTGTCAATGAGCGATTCTGTCATTGCTATCATAACTTAAACTTACTTATCGGTTCACTGTACCTCTACTGCCTGATTCAACCTGCTTGCCTGATCTCACTGCAAACCTGTACCTCATCCAATTAACACGATCTGCCTCAGTTGAGCCTGTACATTAGCCAAATACTGCCTACTTTGTTGCCTATACATATTCTTGCTTGATTTGACCAGCATATGCCTACTTTTTCGTTAATTGTTTTCTGCATTAGCTATCATGTGTGGTATCTGCTTAGCCCCCACAGTACAATGCCCCCACAGTACAACACATGGTTCTCATGCACCCAACTCTACCCGAACTGCTAGACTCACATTGCCACATATGCTAACTGTAAGTAGCCCCACACCACAGAATCCTAATGTCTGCATATGCATTTTAGCCTAGTATGAATTCTGTATCTAGGTGAACCCTGTCTGCACATGCATTTTAGCCTAGTATGAATTCTGTATCTAGGTGATCCCTGTCTGCACATGCATTTTTAGCCCTAGTGTGAATTCTGTATCTAGGTGAACCCTGTCTGCACATGCATGTTTATCCCTAGTGTGAATTCTGTATCTAGGTGAACCCTGTCTGCACATGCATTTTTAGCCCTAGTGTGAATTCTGTATCTAGGTGAACCCTGTCTGCACATGCATGTTTATCCCTAGTGTGAATTCTGTATCTAGGTGAACCCTGTCTGCACATGCATTTTTAGCCCTAGTGTGAATTCTGTATCTAGGTGAACCCTGTCTGCACATGCATTTTTAGCCCTAGCGTGAATTCTGTATCTAGGTGAACCCTGTCTGCACAAGCATTTTTAGCCCTAGCGTGAATTCTGTATCTAGGTGAACCCTGTCTGCACATGCATTTTTAGCCCTAGTGTGAATTGTGTTTCTCGGTGAACCCTGTCTGCACATGCATTTTTAACCCTGAACCCTGTCTGCACAAGCATTTTTAGCCCTAGTGTGAATTGTGTTTCTCGGTGAACCCTCTCTGCACATGCATGTTTATCCCTAGTGTGAATTCTGTATCTAGGTGAAACTTGTCTGCACATGCATTTTTAGCCCTAGCGTGAATTCTGTATCTAGGTGAACCCTGTCTGCACATGCATTTTTAGCCCTAGTGTGAATTGTGTTTCTCGGTGAACCCTGTCTGCATTTGTATGTTACATTTCGCAACTAACTAGCAGTGCCTCCCTTGCCCAGTAGCTGGCTTGCCTGCTCACTGCTCCTCTTAATCATCATAGTACTGTCTAACATGCCGCCTCAACACCTAACTACCATGTGTGCGACCTTACCTAACACCAATTTATCTAACAACTCACCGCTAATGATAATTGAGGCACCTCGAGTGCTAGCGACTAGCTTCCCTTGCCTCACTATAGATAGGAATACAAAACTCAGAGCTAGACTAGCCAAAATCTATGAGCCTCTCGCCCGTTCCATACCCACCACAAAGAGACCTAGCTCCACACCCACCAGCCCAAACAACCTTAAACTTAAATCATCTCAGAACCACCATAATAAATCTCTACTTTATCTCACTAACCAGAGAAGTACTAAATCCACACCAAAATTGTCGGCCTCTACTACCACTACACCCATAGTGAGCCCCCAAATCAAGGGAGCCCTAATCAACGCTAGATCACTAGTAGCTCATTCAACTGAAATTGCAGACCTAATTATCAATGCAGACCTGGACCTCCTTGCTATCACAGCGACCTGGCTCCATCCGGCAGCAGGCCCCATGCTCATGTTAGCAGTCCCTGATAACTACACCATCCTGAGACAAGACCAACCTAACTCTAGAGGAGGTGGTGTTGCCATCATTCATAAATGTAGCCTTCCTATAAGAGCAGCTACCACCATCAGTGTTCCTTCTTGCGAACTACTCTCAGCCAAAGTTCCCATTACCAATGCCCAAACCCTCAACATCCATGTGATCTATCGCCCTCCAGGCCCTTCAGGCACATTCGATGAGGATCTTAACACTATTCTATCCACTAACCTAAAAAACGCCACACAGGTGCTTACCCTTGGAGACTTTAATATGGGTTTCAATGACCCTGAAGACCAAGCCGCCATCACTACGCTTAACACCCTCACCGAGTTAGAATTTACTCAATGAAGCCTGAAACCCACCCATGGTAAGGGCAGAATACTTGACTGGGTGGCTGACTATAACTGTTTAGCCAACATCACTGACATCTCACCACTAGCCTGGACTGACCACCACTTGGTATCGTTCTCGCTGTCCACCACTAGACCTCCTCTTATGCGGTCCAGTAGGGCCCCACCCACACTCACGAGAAATAAAAAGAGCATCACGGTGGAGAGACTTATCCCCAACCTACTCCCCACACTCAACTCTCTCCCTGACAACCTGGATCCTGAGACTCTGGTTGAGGAATACAATAAAATTATGTCCACTTCCCTGGACTTAATCGCCCCTCTCAAACTTAGGCCAAGCAAGCCTAAAACGCACTTGAACAAATGGTAAACACCATTCCTCAAAAACTTAAGACAGCAAAAAAGAAATTGTGAAACCACCTGGAAAAGAGCCCCATCAGTAGCTAATAAAATCAAACTCACCAAACTAGCGGTCCTGTATAAAAAAGAAATCCTCCTAGCAAAATGCACCTCCTTTGACTCCTGTATCTCCCAAGCCAGTTCAAACATGAAGGAACTATTCTCTATTCTGAAAGAAGTAGAAACCCCCATAGCACCACCAGACACATGCATTAAAGACAAGAACTGGTGCACCGAAATCCAAAATGCCTTAGCCAACAAAATCGCTACTCTATAAAATAAAATATCTTGTAAAAAAGCATCCTTGAACAACCCTGTCTTGTCCAAGCTACCTGAGAAGCAGACTACAAGTGAATATACCCGATTCAACTTCACCAAAGTGACCATACTCGAAGTTGAAAATTATCATCCTGTCCTTGAAGCCCTCTAACTGCCAGGGAGACCTATGTCCAGCAAAGCTTATGAAAGACGCTGCCCGCGACCTCTCCCCATTTATCACAAAGATAATCAATGCCTCCTTCTCCACTGGGTCCATCCCAACCAATCTAAAACAATCCTGGGTATTACCATTACTAAAAAAAACCACACTTGACACAGCCACCCCTACTAATTACAGACCCATAACAACTGTACCATTCCTCCTGAAAATCCTGGACAAAGTCGCCTATGCTGAAATACAGAAGCACTTGGAAGAACACCACCTGTTAGGAGCCAGACAATCAGGCTTCCGACCCCAACAAGGGACTGAGACAGCTCTTATCGACCTTAAAACACAGATCAATCTGCTTAGAGATAATGGCCAAGCAGCCTTACTCCTCCTCCTCGACCTCTTTGCAGCATTTGACCTGGTCGACCACTCGGTCCTATGCACTCACCTAAAAACGGCCGCTCACTTCTCCCCCGAGACCATCACATGGATTAGATCTTTCCTCGATGGCAGAACCATGAGGGTTTTTTCACCTACAGATGCTGCAGACCCCATACCCATCACCTGTGGAGTCCCACAGGGATCCCGTGTCTCCCCTACAGTTTATAACATATTTACCAAGCCCCTTTTCGATGATCTGGATCATCTCGGTATCACTTACACTAACTATGCAGATTATACCCAGATCCTCCTTCCGCTTTCTGGAGATTATGGAAAGGATTTGGCCTTGGTGAATAGGGTTTACATCATCATCCAGGCATGGATGGCCACTCATGGACTATGCCTGAATGATGATAAAACTGAACTCATCACCCTGGGTACCATTGCCAGCCTAATGAAATTAAGCCCATCTTACTCATCCTTCAAGATCGATGGCAACACTATCAGAGTGGGACACGAAGTCAAAACATTGGGCTTCTACTTGGATTACAACTTCTCCTTTAACAGACAGGTGAACTCACTAGCCTCCTCCATGGCTTACACGTGTAAATTGATCCGTGCAGCCAAACCTTTTCTATCCGATACCAGCTGCTTGACCCTGGCCAGAGCCCTGATACTATCCCGCTTAGACTACTGTAACATGCTCTATCTTGGGTCCACCAAAGCCGCCACCAGCAAACTACAAATTCTACAGAATAATGCACTCAGAGCGGCCCTGGCCATCTCCAGAAGAGACCACATCACAGTACACAGCCAGCAGAACTGGACCCCTATCATAGACAAAATCTCCCTAAAAACTGACTCACTCACCCACAATTCCCTCAATAATGCAGCCCCCATCTACTTGATTGACAGATTTCACAGACAGACATCCTTGAGACCGACAAGGACAGCATACAGAGACTGCCTCTCCGTCCCTAACTACAAACGTTCTACCATAGGAGGTAATAGCTTCCCAGTGATAGCAGCCAAACTGTGGAACTCCCTACCACCCACTCTCAGAATGGAATTACCCTACCAAAATTTCCATTCCAAGATGATGTCCTGGCTGAAGACAGCCGCTGTCTAAACATACTGAGCCAGGATCTGCTTCTCCCTCTTGTCACTTGGACATAACTGGCACACAATTGCTAACTGTATATATGTATATATTCCTTGCTTTCCTTCATTATTACTGTGTATATGCCATGTATGTATTTTATTGTCTGCAACTAAGCTTCGCAAATTCTTGTATCTGCTGCGCGCTATTACCCTAGGGTATTCCGGCGCATTACAAATAATAAACAAACAAACAAAGATCCTGATTAAAATCAGTATAAGAGTTTGGGTCGAGTGGGCCATAATGGTCTTGATTTTCATGACCATGTGCAAAACCAGTTAATTTTTTTGTTGTCGTTGTAATAGCCCTCTTTCCTATTCTGCTAATTGTTAATCACTTTTGTGGAAACACTAATTCAAATGTCCTTGATGAATTAAACGGTTCCATGTTGAAAAGATAAAGACGTGTAGCGCCTCGGTTGCAATGATGTTGAATGAAGGAACGAGCCAGCCTGCCACGGGTGAAGAGGCCGACTGGCGTTTGACATTGACGCTGAACGAAGAGAGAGAGAGAGAGAGAGTGAGAGAGAGAGAAAGAGAGAGAGAGAGAGAGAGAGAGAGAGAGAGAGAGAGAATGTTTGATGAGTTCCCAGCGACTCCACATCAATTCGCTTTCCTGGCACTTAGTCAAATCTGTAAAAACATGATTGCTTCTAGCAAAACAAAAATGGGAAGAGCTTAGGTCATGGGCAGACTCCAGCGGCAATCATCTCTGCCGTTGCGATAAATCTTGTAACAAAAATGAAATGTTACTAAGCGTTAAATTGTGTTGTACACTGCATTGCGTAGCAAATGTCTCTCCTAATTTTATTTTAAGATGGATTGACGAAGGGCGTCATTGCCTCCAAAGGCTATTTCAGGCCACTATTTGTAGCTCATGTCTGACGAAGTGAAAAGAAAAAAAGATGACAACATTACATGTAAAGAAAGCAAGAATTATTGTGAATGGAGGTATATTTATTGCAATTTTGGAGGATCTGTAAAATAAAAGAGCAAGCCCTTTAGAGGGTTTGATGAAGTGCACTGCCTGTGCATGGGATTGGGGTTGGGGTAGTCACAGGAGGCAGGTGCCACGATTGGCCGCTGAATCTGCACGCAGGGATCAATGGACCACCCCTCAATTCTTTGGGGCGGAGGAAGGGGAGTGTCCCTGGTTTGTGGATAATTGGGGCATCTAGGGGCCATGCAGATCCGAGCCACAGTAGTCTTGTGATCAATGCTCCCTTTGTGTATGCGCTGGTGGGAAGTACATGCTATAGAAGCTTTACTGTATTTGATAGGCACTGTCTAACGTTTTTAAAACCCACTACTCTAATCCTGTTACCACGCCAACTCAGAGACACTGGTGTACCCATTCCCATAGCCGGTGGTCCAAGGTGAGGTATAGCACCCAATACGAGGTATGGGCAATTTTCTATTTATTTGGGTAGAAGGAGCTGGCGAGTAAGTGCCAGAGGTGGCTGGAGGAACTGAACAAGGTGGATGAAGTAGAGACAAGTAAAAGGAAAACAAAGAGGCAGCAGAGATGACATGACCAAAGGAAACTGACGCAAGATAGAGCAGAGATAGGTGGGCAAGATAGCAGCGACTAAGATGAGGTGGAGAAAAGAGGTTTGGAAAAGAGAAGGAGAGGTAGAGTGAGGCATCAGCAATGGGATTGGAGGAGTCGGGTGGGAGAACAACAACAACATAGGAACATCAACAGTGGAAACTGATGATATAGAAAGAGTAGTGCATACTTGTTTCCTACAATAAAAACCTTGACAATAAAAACCTCCACTTTCTTCCTGACATGACAAACGATACACCAGGTGATCCTGGTGACAGGAAGGCACTTTGTTGGGTGGGTGGTTTTGAGAAATCTAGTCTGCCCACCCTAGACCACCAAAACCTCCAAAATAGTCCAAAGTTCGACTTAGTGACCTGTAAACATGTGCAGGATTCTTGGGGGGGGGCAGTTCGAACATGCCTAGTGATGAATAGGGGGACTGAAAAACGGTTTGACTCAATGACCTAACACCCTAGTTCTTTGTACATATTTACACATTGAGGTGTTGGGACATACGTGTTTCTTTAAACCACGCAAATGATGGTGAATCGTCCTCGCCAGGATTAGAATCCAGTCTCTAGGTTCAAAAGTGAGCAATTTGGTCAGTAGACCATATCTACTTCCCTCTGGTATAATAGCTGTGTGTGTGCGTGTATGTGTTTATGTGTGTGTGTGTATAGACACCAAAAATGATTCACAAAGGCATTATGCACATAATATCATAACATTATTCCCTTCCATAGTTGGGTCGGACTGGTCCATAGAATAGCCTCTGGCACCAATTAAAAAGTGGCCCACCATTACAAATGGCTGTTCATTGCTTTTGCAATACTGTTTGAATAGTACCCAAGGTTGTGTTTTTGTTGAGAAACTGTGATGCAAATAGCGCATTTAAAAGAATATTTAATCATCAACACTAGTCAAAACTATTAGCCAGCTAGTGAAGTAACTCATCAAGCTGGCCTACATTGGCCAAAAAAGTGGCCCACTTTGAGTAAAAAAAAAACTGGCCCACACCAGCATTTTGCGTTGTTGGTTAAGCCATGGGCCTATTGCCCTCTAGGCCGGCCCGAGCCTGTAATGAAGCAAGCAACGCCTTACACGTGCGGTGTATCGTGTGCTGCAATGTGCAGATGACGCATGTGATGATAGTGAGGCATGTCTCCAGTAAAAAGCACACAGAATGCCACGGATGTCTCAGTTTATCACAACAACATTAATATCTGATCATAAAAAAGAGTCATATGATTTATTAAACAGTGATAGGAAACACCAATATGCATACATTGTGTCAGGAAGTACAACATCCATCACAAATAGTGTGCATTCACAAATGCATGGCTGTGAAGTAGGAACGTTATGATCCATGTGGGCCATGGGAGATTTGTTCTTCATAAACCCTTTGCATGCTAAGACTTGTTGGCCTATACTCATACACGGAAACACGCCAGTAAGAGGACATTGCTATTCCAAGAGTGCAAAGCAGTGACAGCTGTACATCAGGGAACGGCTGAATCTGTAACACATGACATTAGTGGCTTGTGTACTGCACCCTGGCACAAGTCACCCTGATACAGAAAACAATACGGATGAGGAAGAAGGTTGGTCTTCAATCTTTCGTTTCCTTTCACGTCTATCTGTGTAATTGAAAACTCACTTACCTAACCACCTATACAAATTGCCCAAACTGCATTTCTTTGCCTGGAAATACCTTCCGAATTTCACTACTTCCTTCGCTACGACTGAGTATAGTGGGAACAGTGTCTATTTGTGATATCCCCCTATGTATGACATTACAATATCAGTGCTAGCGCTCATATACTTTCACTTTTCATGCAGAATCAGTGTACTTTTGATAAAGTTGAGGAAGGACTTGTAAGACAAACCTGATTAGTAAATGACATATGGTGGAGTTCTGGAATCTGAATAGAAAACTCCTATATGTGTGCAAGTCTTGAATGAAATTCAAAAGCCAAAACTCAAAACAACCTGAATCTGAGGGTGTGCTATACTGCAAACAAGTCACTTAAAGAAATCTATGAATTCAGCCATGAAACAGCAAGAGAAGCAGAAGGATCTACATGTGGCTTAAATGTTGCTACTGGACTTTGGGTGTCTGTACTTGGTACAGCAGTGAGCACGATTGAGAATGCTTAATGGAGGGATGATTTCTACTTCTCACAAACATTGGAAGAAAGACCATTCTCAGGGTAATTGTTCTGGAATGTCAATTCAGCAAAATGCCAGGCCGAGCAGAAGTGGCATCATTTAACCAATGTCATCACAGGAAGTGACATCACCTAAACTTTGATGCCAATGACACCACAACAAGTGTTGTCATATGACCTTTGGCCCCAATGACATCAGAGGATTTGACATCACAAAGATAAAAAAAAGAGCTACAATAAGTGTGCAATGAATTATATAAATAGCGCTGAATGAAAGTGTTGTTTAGTTTTCAACCATATACTAACCATATACTAACTTATGTGCTGCCTCGATATCTAATGGGTTCATCGTGATTCGTGAGGAGTATACTCAGCAGAACTATCATAGGCCAGGATCAATGCTTTCTTATGCCTGGGCATCCTTCTATGGCCAGTTATTGCCATCTCACATGCCAAGTATAATCACAGTGCGCTAAACACCTGTTCACATAGTAAGAACTGCTATAATATGCAAAATGATATCCTCATATACCAAAGTAGTGTCATCTTATGCCAGGTTGAGCATCATACAAAATACTTTTATTGCACTTTGACATTACATTTTAAATTGCTTTTATATATTTTTTGAATTGTGTCTTTAGATTAGGTGTTTTAAGCTCTTACATACTTCCACTATCTTCTAGTGTGCTACGTGTTTGGCTCGAACCTTTGCCCGCCTGATATTGCAACAATACGATTTGGACCAGATTTTTCACTCCGCACATATTGTTGTCCTGAACTACATCTCCCAGTAGGATGTATTCCAGGTTTGTATTTCTTTAAGAACCCGTTGCAAACGCGCCAGCGCGGACGGCTTTAGCCGGTCTGTGCCAGTCAGTGTCCGGGACGTGTCGGACCGCAGCTCAGGAAACGGTTATCAGTTATCCATGCCATGGGAATTATGGAGGTGTTAGCGGCAATTTCCACTGCAAAAAAACTGCTCTAATGACCATCTACACAGGCTGAGAGACAACATCATGGTACGTGCCACATTTCTTGAGGTTCCCCCGCATTTAACGAATGAGCTGTCAGTGCAATCAGCCAATATGAATAATAGTGATGACTCAATGCCTTCCGACATTCAGTCAGAAAGAACGCAGAGCCCCCCTGATGGGATTTTAACTAATACTTCTTCTCCTCACTTAAATAACGTGTTACCAGATGGTGAAATGCTATACCCTAGCGGGCCCCCAGTAACTGTTGAGAAAAAAAAATAACTCTCAACTCGAAAAACTAATTTTCGACTCTTCGAGGTTGCAGGCCACGGAAGTGGCCCAGCGGATCACTGTGCAGTAAGCAGAGCGAATTAGACCTCAACCTAAAGAAGAGATTGCTAACTTGATGCAGGGAACTTCACGTCCCATGAGTGACAGTTTAAAGGAAACACACCCTCACCCAAATAAAACGAGAGATAATAAGGAGAAGAAATCAGTAAATGACGAACCCCAATAAATAAATAATTAAGAAAATAAGACTCCATATTTCAAAATAAGCTTGCTAAATACGAGGTTGTTGAATAAGATCCCATAGGACCCACTTGCACCAAGGCGGTCTAAGAAGGATACCATATACATAAAATAAACAGAGAGACCGGGCTGGGTGGAGGGGTAGCTATCATTATCAAGGACTCCATTTCCACATATTCATCTTCTACGACTTGCTCTGGCTGTGTAGTATTACACCTGAAACTTTCACCAAGGAAGAATAGCACAATAAACATAATTGTAATTTACAGACCCCCTTCGCTCAAAAGAGACTTCAATTTAGAATTAGTTCAACAACTCAATATGCTCCAAGGCCCAAACACTGCCACATTGGTAATGGGTGATTTTAATCGGTGGAGAGGAGATGACAATGATAAGGAAGCCATAAAGCTTGAAAAAGCTTTAAAAAACATCAATCTCCAGGTTATGAACTCCGATCCAACCACAAATAACGGGCATCAGTTAGATTGAGTAGTTACTTACAATCTACAAACTAGTAACTACAGCACAACACCTAGCATCTGGTCAGACCATTGTACAGTGACTTTTAACATGATCCATCAACTACCTAAACAGAATATCCGTAATGAGACAAAGAGGATATCAAGTCGGAATTACAAGAAAATTACAAGGGCCGACTTAGAACTATGCACCAACAATATTATGAATGCATATAAAGAAGAGGCTCCGTGTGAATACATATTGTGAACCTTTTCTCAACAGTTGAAGACGCTAGTGGACATGAAAGCTCCAATAACATCTAAATTAATAAGAACAAATAATACACACCAAAAATGGTTTAACCCTGAGTTGGATACTTTAAAAAAGGAGAAAAGAAAAAGGGAAAGAAGTTGCTTGAAACATCCATATACGATTAAGATGGACAGCTGGAAAGAATCAGGAAAAGCTTACTGCAAAGGCATTCTTTTAGCAAAGAAAAACCTTTTTAATAACCAAATAATGTGACTAGCAAACCTTTCAACATATTATAATCTATTGAAAAGCCTGCTGCTACAAATATCACTATCACCCCAACACAGACAGATTGTAATAAAGCTCAATCAGCCTTCTTTGATAAGATCAATAAGGCTCGTGAGAAGATTACCAGGGTGCAAAACTCTGAACCCATCTTCACCCAGCCACCTTCCATGACCATAGCAACACTCGCTAAAACCTTCAGCTTCCACAAGATCATGGTAGAAGACACTATGAAAACTCTTGCGAAAATGAAACCATCAGCTTGCGCTGAGTACATTTTAACACCAAAAATGATTTTGGACAATGCAGACGTATTTGCTCCAATACTCACCAGGATTAGTAATACTTCATTTCGGAACAATTAAGTCCCTGCCAGTATTAAGACAGTCACTGTCACTCCTCTGGTGAAGAAATCCAACCTAGACCATAGAGGTCCGAGCAACTTAAGACCTATAATGAACTGCAATTTTGTCCTTAAAGTGATGGACAAGGTCTACCAGTCAACTTCAAGCGCATGTAAAGGAAAATGAGATACTCCACCACCAGCAATCTGGCTTCTGTGCAGCCCAGAGCACAGAGACTGCTTTGCTGGACCTCCAGTCACATATGTTGAATATTGTAGATAAAGGAAAGACAGGGATTCTCATCCTTTTAGATCCAAGCACAGCCTTTGATCTCATCAATCATGGCCTGATACAATGCGCTCTGGAGAAAGTTGCCAACTGTTCGGAGGATGCTATTGCCTGGCTTATGTCCTTCCTGACTAAAAGGAAATCTAAGGTGCACTGGGGAGATAACTTTTCCCATGTAATGGGCATACTGTGTGGAGTGCCCCAGGGAGCAAGCACTTCTCCCCTTCTCTTTAATTTATACCTATGTCTTTTCTGTGAAATTCTTGATAACATCAATGTGTATTTTGCTAATTATGCGGACAACACTCAGCTGATAATGGAGCTGAGTGGAGACTACAGGAAAGACAGTGAATCCATCAAAAGACTCTACAATAATATTGAATCATCGATGGACCATAATTGGCTCTGCCATAATGGCAAAAACACAGAGTTGATGGTCTTTGGATCCTCTCCAGCATAATCTAACTTAACAGCTCAGTATGAATCCTTCCTTATTAATGATCTTCCAATACCAGTCATAAGTAAGGTTAAGAAATGAAATTGGGGGTGTATTTTGAAGCGTCTCTCAATATTGATGCTCATACATCATACGTGAGCAAATATTGCTCATATTATCTCAGACTATTAAGAGAAAATGAACCGTTTCTAAGTGAGGAGAACTGTGCCACACTGGCAAGAGCTATTATTTTATCACAACTTGATTATGGCAATGCTTTAATGCTTGGTGCAAGTAAGCAATGCATTACTAAATTGCAATATATTAAAAATGACGCAGTTAGAATTATAAAACACAAAACTAAAACTGAACATATTAGTAATGCTAGGAAACAACAGCATTGGCTCAAACAGGAAGATAGGGTCCAGTTCAAAGCAATGACACTTGTACATAAGTGTCTTTACAGCCAAGCCCAGGTATATCTTCAATCTAAAAACTCCTGATATTTACCAACCCGAGCTTTAAGGTCAGAAACAACTGGCCAGATTTTTGCGCCCTCATTTAAGAGAGTGCACAGATTATTCAGAGCCTTTTCTACAGTCGCTGCTGACAAATGGAACAATCTTCCAATAAACCTGCAATTAGACTCCAAACTTTTAAGCTTTCTAAAAAAATGGAAAACTCACCTCTTTAAGTAAATATGAGATAGATACTCCTACCCCCTCATGCGTTGCCTGACTGGCATCCTAGAAGTTCTGTCTTTTTATGTTCTTTGATTTAGTGTCTTTTTGCTGCGTCCTGATGCCTGCGAGCGACCGGTGCAATATAAATAAATAAATAAGTACATGAATAAATGAACTATGTAGTCATCATAAGCAGTTTGCAGCCTTACAAGACCAAGAACTGTGATCAGATACCAAGGGCAACTTCAATATACCAGCCACTGTCATTTTATGACCGATGTGCAGTCAAGAAATCATTCCCAAGCTCTAACTTTACTTGAACACTGAATAGTGGGAATAGAAAATACCAACAGCTCATAATTCCATTATGAGGTTGCAGATGACATTCTTGCAGGTGCTATGCAGGTACTATGAAGTGGGTGCATCTGAGAAGCAGGCCCTGGTATATGTGAGCAGGACTTAGTGGGCCTTGGCCTCAGTAAGTGGGTCAGTGTGGACATTTTCAACAAAAAGCAGAGCAGAGGCGGGATTAGCATTTGTAGACAGAATTCTCCATCGTATATCGTGACTGAGAAAGCAGCAGGCACAGATCTAGTGGGGACTCCCGCGATACGGGTGGTCCGCCATGCAGTGACCAACCTCCATAATCTTCTGAAAGAATTTCTTTCAGAAGTCAGAAATTGACTTCTGAAGGAAATTATTTCTTTCAGAATGAAACTCTCCGGTTGCACCAAGGAATGAAGGACGATTCCGCAGAGCAACCAGAAAGTTTCATTGCAATGAAGGTGCCCCCTCTGTGCATGTCAGGAACAAGGAAGCAGTGGGCTGTCTCTGCTTCCTTGTTCCTGTCAGCATAGCGGTACTCAGAGAGCTCAGCCAGATGCCTGCCTAAGAGAGGAGTCCCTCGTGTCATCAGCAGGTAAGAAAATAACTAAATGCTTTTTTTAAAGTGTATGTGCGTGCATGCGAGCAAGGATGTTTTCATGTGTATGGTGGATGTTTGTATATATGTATGTGTGCAGGTAAGCGTGAATTATGCAATGCATGTGAGTGAGTGTATGCTGACTCTGTGCGTGCATGTAACTGAACTGGCGGTGGAAGTGAAAGAACTAGTACTTAGGAGGCATCCAAAAAGGAGGGAGTGGGGTTGGCAGCCAATTGGAGGGGTTAGGGGTAGCGGAGTGACCAGGATCACAGCTTTGACTCAAATAGTTCGATTTCAAGGTCTAGAGTAATAATGTCTTATAGAGTGTACACAAATTGCATAATAAAGCCACACAACAACATGTAAATCCTTTTAGTAACATGATAAGCCAAAATAAATATCATTGTGGCTTGTATGTTCACATCGTGAATGGTAATCTGTAAATCCCAGAATACAAGATAATGCCAACCTGAAAAATCTAGTAACCCCACTGTACTTTCAGTGATTTACGATGTGTAATAAAATAAGTTGTGTAATAAACAAAGGTAGATATGCAGATTCTTTGTCACAAACTTCCAGCACGTTGTTATTCATGATGTTGAAAAAATGTGAATAATGGCTTCAAGCAATTTTAATTTTTTTTGCATGTCAAGACAAATCTTTAAATAAGCGCTTTGTGTTGCTCACTTTAACTATCACAGATTTGCAAGGTACCTGGTGCTTTGCGGGGTCTTTGAGTTGGAAATGTTCCACCATGCATATGAAAGGCTCTGCCAGTGATAAAAGAAATATGTTTGCAACCTGAACACCTTAACAACCTACAGAGACACGGACGCTGTGTGTGTGTGTCTGCCTAGCTGTGAGTTGGGAAACTGGAAGTGCTTGAAAGTCCAGCCTGAGCAGATTCTATATTTGGTTCAGGAGAAAGAAAAAGAGTCAAGTATGCGTTGCTTGAACCTTTGAACTAAAGGTAGGCTCTGTGAAAATTAAAAGAACTAGCGGTACGGCATACCAATGATTTATATTGCACTTCAATCTCTGAACTGAACGTGTGTTTGGGTTTTTGGAGAGAGGGAGCGAGGATACACCTCATCAGAACCAGGCTGACTAGCATTGAACCCACACCGACATCCATTGAAAAAGCAAGCTTTTTTTCAACAAGGGTCACATCCCATGTCGGTCTGCACATCAAAAGGCACGTAAGAATGGAGGTCGGGATCCTAATTGTATTCTAATGGGATATTTTAAGGTGAGAGCAGGAGAAGGAGTTTGTAAATGGCAAGCTAATGGTTGCAGGGTTTGTTGATGGGGGACATCCGTATTTTGAGTTCATTATCATTTTTGGAAGCCTGCATGTCAATGGGGTGGGGGTGGCATTAACGATGAATTGGATTGAGCACATACCCTGAGATCAAAGCACCCGCAAAAATCTGACACAGTGAAAAATATACTGAATTAATTGCAATTCTTCCTAAGTTCCCTAGAACAAATATGATGCAATGAGCACATCGCGATAAGGAGCAGACCTGGGGCCTCTGATGCTTTGAACTCAAGTTGAAGGGGTGTTATTTAATGCTATCAGTCTCTGGTGGTGTTTTTTTAGGCTGAGTAAAAAGCCTGACCTGACCGCAGAGTTCAAAGGAGCTGCTATTGCTGCAGCCTGCCGCCTTTGAACAGGTGAGGCACTGCCTATGGGGTGAGGAGACGTTAAAAGTGTGGATGCCTGCTTGGAGCTGTCAGGCCCTCGCAAGCCTGCTTTGCAAGATGGGGCCTGGGACCTCAGAGACAGGCTCTGCCTCGCTTGGCCTACAAGGCCTTCCAGTCCTGCCTGCTGCCTCTTTAATTACAATGGGTGTAGTAACAAGAGCTCCATCGTGTGGCCCCTGCACATCCTCCTTCCCCTGGGAATGGCTTTCACCTGCCTCCAGATGTCTTGGGGGACAAATGAAAGGCCTCTGTAAGTGGGTATTGCCGGAGACAGGAGTCTTGCATGCATTAGCCCTCAAACGGTGCAATTTCTGCCAGCAGTGCAAGGCAGCAGACAGAGCTAAAAGAGCAGCCTGTCTGACATAGCAAGATAAGGTAGAATTACCTCTGCACTTAAAACGCCTGACGCTTTAGTGGGGCGTAATCACAGCCAAAGCACAATAACAGGGTCAGGGGTCTAATTGAAACGTGGATTAGGGTTACCAAAGGATGTGCCTTTTTCCTCGGTTTACAATGCAAACAAGCACAGTTACAAAATCTTTAGGAGGCCAGTATATGACTCAGATGTCTTCTCACTATAGTGAGGTTGACCGAGAACGACCTTTGTGTGATTTTTGGTTGCTGGTAGTTCATCTGCAGAAATTGAAGGGATCATTTTGCTTGTGTCAAATTAGAACTGATATGTCACCATTTTTGGAATTGGATCACTGTTACCAAGAACATCCCAAAAAGAAGGTTTTGGGGGTCCATGGGTCAGTTCTGGTTTTCTATTGAGCGTACAGGCGCTGTTTGTTTGTCTTTGCAGGGACAGACATACAGATAGAAGTGGGACAGTATAACCTAGGCTACGCAATGCACCATCAATGCAGACTGTGCATGCCTGTGTTCTTGGTACTCTTTAGGTGTTAATCCCCCAACTACTGCCCTGTAATCCATTGACACCCATATTTGTGATTCATTATTGTGCATATCCTTCCGGCGGTAAGCCTCAGGATTCACGCATCACCTTTGTTGTATGGTTGCGGTGTGAATGGAGTAAATGAGAGACAAGGTTGTGTACTTGAGTGTCTGTGTGTGCTGTATGTAGTGTATTGCTGGAAATGGACCAGGGGGAGATCAGGTGGGGCAGGCAGATTGTCAGTGGTGTGGCTGGGACTGAGGGGCAGAGTTAGGTATCTAATAATGTGGGTGCCAGGAATATTGAATGCTGGCTGCTAAGCATAAAGACAGAGTGCATTTTAGGAAAATAAGAATGACCACCAATGTATCAAGCATGTCTGTGATAGTAATTAAAAGGAGCATTCCTACTGAGTATGCAATGCACACTTTGTAGTATGCTCATTTCATCTGTCAGAATAGTCATCATGACAGTAAAGTGTGTACAAACCATGAGACATATATAAAGCTTTGTACTGTTTCAAGGCTTGAGTTTGGGCTGACTGGTGAGCAAGCGACAGCTTTCAGATGCAGTTTGTGAAGGTGATATTGTTGCACGTATTGAGACTCCAAATGCACAGCATTCTGGATACTCGTGGCAGTCAGGGGCAGAGAGCATCCTCAACTTCGGGGGGTCTGAGCGTCATGGCTACACTGAATGGTGCTCTTGCAAGACCTTTATTGCCCAAGCAGTTTCATCTTGTTCTGGCCTAATACTTTCCCTGCGTTTGTGAGTGAGAGTTTGCTGGGACGGCCATTGAGGAGCTGATTTTAGAAGGTGTGGGCTGGGGGGTGGGATTTGGTGGCATGAGGGGAGAGCCCGAGGGGTGTTTGTGCATTTTTTTCACATTCATCCATGATTAAAAAAAAGCTTCAAACATGATATTTTACGATCTGGCTATACTGGAATTTCAGTGCAGGCAGTCTACCCATTCCTTACTTTGGCATTTTCTTACTGGCCATGTGTGATAAAGCAAGTATGATAAGTGTTATTACTTCACTAGACTGGCATTTGGGTGCAGGCAGTAAAGCCATTTCTTACTGTGGCATGACCTTTTTATTGAAGAGCCATCCATGATTAAGCAATCGTGATAAGTTATTACATGATAAGTCTTATTACGTGAGTAGAATGGCATTTTTATGCATCCAGTCTGGACATGGCATTTTGAATGGAGAAGCCAAGAGGAGTATGTCTTCTGCAGGGGCATCGGATATATTCGCTGAGTCAGCCTGGACATATTTTCATTTAGAATTATTACTGGCATTATGTGCAAAGCAAAAAATGAGTATGTGTTTTTCTTATATGGAAATACTGACATATACCTGGGTGCTGCCAAAGTGGACATGTATGGACACAGCCAGCATGATAGTGTTTAATACTGGCATTTGTTTGGGGGGGAAAATGCATTATGGAAATGCTGCTATGCACTGTTGGTGAATTGCATATGTTAGATTTTTTTGGTTAAACCAAATTGCACATTGTCTAGCTTTTTAAACAGTTTTTCACAGAAAGTGTGCTATATCACGCACCTTTTTTAACCTATTATTTAAATATATTTCTTGGGTACAGAGGGACCCTTCCCCACCCTAAACCACTTTTGGTTGGTCCTGACTCCCTCGCTACGCTCCCATGCTCTGGCATATTTGTGGGAAATGTTTACACCACTCCAGTTAAATTAATCACCAGCTGCCAATGGGTGAGTAGCTGGTGGGTGAATGGGTATGAATGTGATAAAAGAGGTGTAAAACCAAGAACAAAAGTGTGTTGCTACACCATAGACTCCACATTCCAGAAGCATTTGATTTTTCGCCAGAATCACATGTTCATGCCGTTTGCTAGGAATCCAGAGTAAATGCCTTCTTTAGGTGTTAATTTTGGGAGGCATTTACACTCGTTGCACTATGAAGAGCAGAAGTATGTTTTAGCTTTGTTTTTGCCAGGCTTAACATGCTGTATTCCTTTTTAGTCCCTTCACACCAATGCAATTGGTGGAAATTGTGAGGAAAGGACTACATTGCACAAGCAAATGTAGACAGTCCCTCCATGCATTCTTTCTGTAACTGCATCCCCTTATAATTCCAAAATGAAGGTGATTAGTTATAAGTCAACAGTATATTTCCTCTTAGCCATACATGACACGTTGACATTGTGCTTGAAGTTCGGTAAGGCAGGGATCTCAGAGACAGTGCCAGGGGTACCAAGGAGATTACCAGGGGTTGTGACATCTGTCCTTGAAGTTCGGTAAGGCAGGGATCTCAGAGGCAGTGCCAGAGGTACCAAGGAGATTGCCAGGGGTTGTGACATCTGTGCTTGAAGTTCGGTAAGGCAGGGATCTCAGAGGCAGTGCCAGAGGTACCAAGGAGATTGGCAGGGGTTATGGCTGCTAATTCTAATTGTCAGCCAACACATTGAAGAGAAACCATACCCTGAAAGGAGAGACCTGCCTGACAGAGTGATCGGTGTACTCATGTGGACCCACACATTTTATGACCAGGCTAGCCATTTGTGTAACAGTGGTAAAGGATTGTTGCCGGCAAAGGCAGATTGTGATTTAGATGCCCTTCCACCTTACATTGGGACAGGATTGTTGCCAGCAAAGGCAGATTGTGATTTAGATGCCCTTCCACCTTACATTGGGACAGGATTGTTGCCAGCAAAGGCAGATTGTCATTTAGATGCCCTTCCACCTTACATTGGGACCAGATCTGATCTCTTTGCTGCCAAAGTGGCACCCCTGCTGGTTGCCCCGCCACATCAAGGTATCTTCCTTGCATGTAGGAAGAATTCTCAACCTACTTAAAGTATGATTGTCAGTACGTTCAGGCTTGCTTCTTGTTTTCTCTGATATGGTAACAGTTTGCAATAAGTGCACTGATGGTTGTTTTTTTACCAAAGACTATACTTGGGAAAATGTCAAAAATAACTTGCCCATAAATCACAAGTAGTTCTTCAATGTTAGACCAAAGAAGAGAAACACAATCACAATGCTATGCGATTCTCCTCTGAACAAGAGTACCAACAGCAACTCCAGACACGTTTTCCAGCCTAGTCAGGCCTCCTCACCACTGTGCCTTAGAGAGGCTCAGCGTCACCTCACTGATGATGCCTGAGCAGGCCAAAACATGTGTCTGGGGTTGCTGTTGGTACTCTTGTTCAGAGGGGAATTGCCTAGCATTTCGGTTCTGGACTGCCCTTGTGGGTGGGACAAAGACTGATATGCAAATGGATATTTCTCCTCTGTGAAAGGTACAGTGAGCTGAAACATGGTTGTAGACCCTCCCGAGTGGGTACTTTCCGATAGAACAGGTTATTTGGCTGTGTTCGTTCTCGGTAGAGGGGCTTCCAGACCTTTTTGTGCAGGATTATGAATAAGGCTTGATATTTTTCGGTTATATTAATGGTTTATATAATAATTTTCTCTCAGTATTAATTTGTAAAAGATGAAAACAAATAGAAAAACTGTGCTCTCTCAAAACAACAGTAGGGGTCCTGGTTTAGTGACCAGATGGCAACCATGGTGCTCAACTATTTATGTAATAAAACACACACACTTTGTCAAATAAGGTACACTCTATATGGTTTACACAAAGGCAGATGTTCTGCCATGCTATCCTAAATTCAAAATTATGAGGCGGTTAGAAGTAGCATATTTGTTTCAAGTTTACAGGCAGGTCAATGTTAGGGTTAGTGACAAATTAAACAATCACATCACCAAGCTCAGGTTGATTTATTTACTTATTGATTCATACAAAATAAAAAATAAACTTTTATTGCAGAATTATTTGTCAAATATAAGGATCTCTGGTAATTGTTATGGTCATAAAATGCTATTTCTGTTTATAAAAAACAACATCAACAGTAAACAGTGTGATTTGCCCCCTTGACCCTTCTTCTGAAGGTGTGTAATAGGAGTGTATCACACTGTCCATCTTGGAATATTAAACTTATATCAGTTAATAATGCATATGGTTAGTCTAGGTTTTCATAATTTTCATTGCATAGTATGAAGTCTAATAGTCATATTAGTACTACAATATACCCTAGCCGGGATCATACAAGTGAACATTGCAACAATGTAAAAAGAGACCATTTTCAATGTTAGAATTGTTAAATAAGTACGTTTTTAATTTTGCAGAGTCCACATCATGTTCCGCTCAAAATGACCTTCCTTCCTGAAAATGGTTGTGCTCACATAAACAACAATTATCTGTTTCTTCTATGGGTAACAACACGTATCTGTTTCTTCTATGGGCACCAAGGCAATGTTTCATTTTGCACGCTTGCTACTAATTGGTTGTTAGAGGCTTCTGTGGTCTCCTCAGATCTCCTCGTATGGAAAATGCAGCTTCAGTGTGATGGTGACATTCACACAGGACATGTGCAATGGGAATGTTAGCATCCAAATAGCAGGCTTGGCCCCAGTGTGAGGTTCAACTCAGATGCTGCGGCACTCATATTACTTTCAACCATACAAATCTATTGTCTCCTTCAAGATATCTGTGCTGTTTTCCTCTGGATTCGCTGCTGTGAGCAACATGTGGGCTGTCTCCAGTAAACGCACACTTGATTCTCACCCACAGAGAGAGAAACAGACATATGTCGAGAGATAGATACAGAGTCAAAGCGAATGAGTGAGCAAAATAGATTGGCGTATGAGATGCTAGTTATAGCTTGTAGATGTTGTGTGAAATATTGGTCACTTGCCAAAAGAATGACATTGTGAAATAACCTGCTAATTCTAGAATAATTCTAAATAAATTAGGTGCAGCATAATGGCAATGCGGTTTGATTCAAACAGATATGGTGAACATAAATATAAGCATTCCATTAATCGGAATTTATAACATAATCAATGATAGTACCTGCCCTGAATACGTCACATGTTGGGTGAATTGCAGTAAGATATATGCATAATTACTATACGCCTATGACTAGAGTGGCTTGGCAAACGGTAGGCCAGGAGGATAGCTCAGGGGCAACGCGCTCACCTTGAAAGCAAAACGACACAGAGCAACATAGGTCCGATCCCCAGGTCCGCACTTAGAGACCTCTAGGTATTAAGCACCTTATAAATAACCAATTACAATTACAATCTGCTGGGAAATAGGAAAAAACTAAAACAAAGCTTGTTTCCTCATATGCTAGCTGATTGGTTCCAGATCATTTCAGTGATGCCTAAAAGACCAGTGGTTTTCCTAACCGGCAGCTTGTGAATTGTATAAAAACTCGCTGACATGAAATGAAGTTCAAAGGCTGCCTAAAAGCACACTTTTTTCTAAAAATCACAGCAGCTAACATTTGTTTTGAAGGTAAAATAGCATCCACGAGGTTTGCAATCACCTCGCAGTTTACTTGTGGCTGGATGCAATCTCTGCAGGCTCTCAGATTTAATGCTCCTCTATGATTTAAAGGCTTGTAAAAATGGACAGTACCATGGGCACAGTTCAGCACCTGTACAAATGCTTTATTTTAGTGTTGAATTACATTTTACAGCTCAGGACTCTGAAACAAATAATTGGCACTTGCATTCAAAGTCAACTGCAGCCTGTGATAACTTAAAGTGGACCCACAAGATGCTGTTGCCTTGCGCATTACACATCACATTATAGGTCACAATTACTTCTTTCCCGATTTCAACACCTAGGAGATCGAAATGATGAATTGTTAATAACCTGAACAATTTTCGAATGGTAATAAAAATGATTTATGGAAACCAATAAACCTAAATGGGCCTTGTTTCATATCGGTTCATTTTAAATCTAGTTTAATTGAAATTGCTGACAGAACATTTATATTCAGGTGCATGTAAAAGTTGGCCTGAAGCACATTAATTAAGACATCATTTTGGTTATGTGGCAGCGTCTTGAATGAAACTATTTAAACATTTTGTTTATATTATGGATTGATTTCTCTGTGTGTGTTTGCATTTATGTAAGATATATACATATTTTTATCTGTGACCATGAAGTTGTGAAATTCATCTAAAATAAAGCCTCAATATGCTTAGACTGACGAAATCATTTAAAAATAGCAAACTATGCAGGAGACAAAACCCCTCATTTTCTCAAGAAGGACTAAAATGATATGATAGGTTATTTATAATGCGCTTAATACCCAAAGATTTCTAAGCGAGGACCTAGGGATCGAACACGTGTTGTTCCGTATCGTCTTCCTTCCAAGGTGAGCACGTTGCCACTGAGCTATCCTCCCGAGACAGCTATCTATCCAGAAACACATAAAACAAGAGGAGTTTAAGGAGCTCTTGGAGGAGTTTTAGCTCTTCCTTGCATAATTCCCATCGTTTCCAACACCTCTCAAAAGATTAAAGAAGGGTTGGGCTTGATAAAAGGAAATTGGTCACTTCCAACTAAAATATTGTTTGAATCAGTCATACATAGCTTTTGTGATGTTCAATCTCAATAGAGGTTGGGCTCCAGGCTTGCTTCTACCAATGTCTTTCTGTCCTAGTCCCTGCTCGGCAGCCATGAGAATCACTAGAGCCATGGCCCTTGTGCATGCTGGAGAGACTTCTCTTTTCGAGAATCCATTGAATATCTGCCCTGAACAGTTGTGCAGATAACACTAGGACTTTTTAGGGCAACCTGAATAAACTGCAAATATTGCAAAACGGGGCTGTTAGGCTATCCACGGACCTGGCAAATCTGAACATGTAACACCAATTAGGCGTTCTCTACATTGGCTTCTAGTTAAACATCAGGTTCAGAATGAAGTTCTGCTTTTACGGAGAAATTCATCTGTGTTGCCGCCCCGTTACCTTATGGATCTCTTGCAAACCATATAATCTAAGAGAACATTAAGTTCGAATGACCACACCTTGCTCTGTCAGCCCTGCTTCGGACTAACCATATACAGTGGTATTAGCTTTGATATATGGGTGTCATGCACTTGGAATGAGCTTCCATCTCCACTTGGTGATCTTAATTGTCTGCTCAGAGTCAAAAAAGATTTAAAGACGTACCTTCTTAATAAAGGAATTGATTAATTGGCTCTTTTTTATTCTGTACTGGTTTGTTCCTGTCCTATCTTTGTTTTTTTTGTTTTGTTGGGGCTTCCTGTGGCCTATGGGTATGTGACGCCCATATAAGCATTCAAATAGATAAATAAAACATTATGGAAATATCAAGTGGGCTTGTAAGAACAAGAGAAACTATCTCCCTATTCTCAAGATACATATGTAATGGACCAACCACTCCAAAGGACAGACATCTCAATGGAAGATCATCAATCCCTAGAGGTAACCATTGGTGTCAAGTACTTGCCTAAATCAAGGGCAGAATATTGAATCTTGCCTTCTATCACTAAGATGGGCCTATCCACTAACCTCACCAGTACTATCAAGACATTTTCTAGTTTTGTTGATATTCTTACAGCATGGACTCCCTGTTGAGACAATGGCAGTACTGTACAGAGACCAGGACAAAAAGACAAATGTGATGCGGTTGAATAGTGATAAGAGAATGACTGAAAGGTTGCCTACATAGGTCGAGGATGGAAGAGTGCAGATTGGATATTTGATAGGATATTTGTGCCAAGTAAAGTGTCATGCCAGTTGAGCAGATGTTTCCTTTGTTGTGCTTTCCAGAAGAACTCCATAATACCTTGTTCCATTTTGGGGATAACTGCAACCACTTTCTCTCAAAATAGTGACTATCAAGCCATTCAGAGGGCTCACTGATATATGGTTACTCACTTAATGACTCATCCCGAGTTCATTAGAAAAAGCCCATCTCAAACATATGGAGGTGTCATTACATCTCTCCTGTACTTACATTACCTACATAGCATGGTGTTCAAATGAGGCCGAAAACATGTTATTTGATGAAAAGACACTTAAGTGTTAAGGCCAGGAGAATAGCTCAGTGGTAACACATTTCCATTGGAAGCAAGACAACGCAGATAATAGAAACAAACACATTGATGATCTCCCAGAGTTAATATGGTATCAATGCCTCTGAAGGAAGACCAACCCCAATCACAGGTAAACTGAGAACCAAGAGAGGCCCTGGAAATAAAGTTTAAATTCACCCTTTATTACACATTTGCAGCAAGTTGATGAAATTAGGTACGGATAGCAAGTGTGTATTATGCTGAAAGCTTATTCAGTGTAGAGGAGAGCAACAGGCACCCAGTCTAGTCTTTCTCCAACCACCTTGTGTTCCAGAGCCTGCCAGGGTTCTGGAACACATATTATAACATAACAAAGTAGTAAAACAAAACTACAGAACACAACATATATCCCCCTTATAATGAACAACACAATATGAACAACACAATAACATTCAATCACAGTTACAATCTTTAAATAAAAATCTTTAAATATGATAGGAACTCTCCTGATCCTCCCCATGACTTGTCCACTCACAGTCGACTCATCACTTCCCCAACAACTCTCCTCACACACACTCCTGACACCACCAGGTGCCTTACTATCACCCATCTCAGCATTCTCTTCCTGCCCTTGGTCTTCACACAACTGTGCACTGCTTAGCACGAGCCTTCCATTTGACCAAACCTCACCTCCCTCAACAACAACCACACTCCCTCTTATGGCCGTAATCCTTTTTGGAGGCAGGAATTTGCTCTCTAAATACTTGAGACCATACCTGGGGTTTTTAATAAGTACCACATCCCCAACTGCCCATTTGTGCTCCTTAACTTTAGAAACATCATCAAACACACACTTTTACTGGCATTGGGCTTCTATCAATTTCATTGGGCCTCATTTCGAGTAGGGCGGTAAGGGTTAACTGTCACCGGTAACGAGACCGGTGCCGTTAAACCCTTACCGCCTAAGTTCCCTTTTGCGGGTCCTTCCTTAACGCCTGCTTATAGCAGGCGTTAAGGACGGGACCTGCAAAGGGACTTTAGAGCTAATAACGGTACCGTAATTTATGGTACCGTTATTAGCTCCTTCCCCATTCCCATTGAGCCCTATGGGGGCTCAAATGGGAATGGGGAGGGGCCCTGGTGAATGGGGAATTACCGGTCCCTCCAACCTTGGAATGGACCGGTAATTACTCCATTCACCAGGGCGGAATCGGAATGAGTTTGGAGGCAGCCATGCCGCAAATAGCGACGTGGTTACCTCCAAACTCGGAATGAGGCCCATTGTCTTGCTGTTTCCCATTGAAAGTGAGAAAGGCACTCTTTTACACAATCATTAAACAGAAACATCATGGCAGGTAATTTAGCCTACTAGCCTACATACATGTTGAACATACTTTCCTTTATAGAAGCCACCTACATTCATGAAGTTCCAGTTGTTTGTTGCAATTGAGTTTTTAAAATGCTGTTGAAATTCGGACCTGTCTATTGAGTAAGGGGTGTGGTATTTTGAATACACGATAAGTAGTGAGCTTTGGTTAGGCAGGGGTATTTTAAACAGATGTGTTGTTTTTCACAAATAAACAATTCCTTCTGGATTTCATTCAATACATGGTGCATGAGTGTCAATGGTGAATTACATGTAAGTATTGTGATGTGTGTGTTACAAAGGCCTCTATTTCCATAAATGTATCACTGAAAACTGAAGTGACTAGTGTGTTGATTAACTCTTATGAAGAAACATGTATTTTATCTGTACATTGATTCAATTATTTCTATTTTGTTAATAAATACAACTTCAATGCAACCTAGTGTGTTGCTTTTCCCAAAAGGGGAAGGAAGCTGTAAGGAATCAATGTTATTAAATTGGGGGTCCCAGATGCATTAAACAAACTTGATTAAATAAAGGAACATTGTGTGTGCCTGATTTGGGTTGGATGGAAAGTTCCCCTGAATTAGATATTGCCCAGTTAAAACATCCTACAGAACTAACCAATCTTGATGCTGTCATATTTTATTATATTGTATGTGACAGAAAGTGAAATGTATGGTTTTGGTGAGACACTTAAGGATTTCTTCTTGAAATGATGTTCTCCTCTTTCCATTTAAAGAACCAGTTTTAATGCAACTGAGTACTAGCAACACATTTCGGTTTTGAAGCTACTCAAAAAGATTGGAAGATATCTATTTTGTTGTAGACTTGCAACGTCAGATCCATATCAGTGTGTCCAATTTATCGCCACCTCAAGCATATTCTTGAAATTATATTTTCTATGTCTACAGTATGTCCTGCCAACATGTTTTATTATGTCCTAATCGAATACCATAACATTTGCTTTCTCATCTCCACAGAATGTTTCTATTGTATTTTGCACTTTCTGTAGCTTTCACTATCTTCCCTGATCTACTCCGATGGGTCCGTTACAAATATGTCCATCAATGCTGAGACTCCTATTGTTCACTGAGTTGTTTACATTGTACATTCTGCTACATCCAATCACCTTTAAATTGTAATCTGCTAGTCTACAGCATGCAGACATACTGAAAAGCTGTCAACATGCTGCACATACAAAAGAGACACTTTAGTCGACCTTCCACCTCTTACATATCCCAATTTCCTCATCTCTGTTTCCATAAGAAAAGGTGATAGGATGACTACTGTTTGCTGTTGCTACACATCAGTTTAGTTTTATTTGCACAACAATTAATGCATAACTGCTATCAATGTCAAGTGACCAGGTACCGAGTAGAATGGTGGAAGTGTTCTTTATTTCTGACAGGAAGCACTTAATCCAATTAAACAATGTCCATCGGAAGCCTACCATCTGAAGTCTTTCCAATAAAAACAGCATAGCTGTGGGTATCGAAGGCCACTGATTGGTCTAATAGAATTGGGGCTGCAATATCATCCTGATCCACTGCCCATCTCAAATCATTCACGATGGAGCTTGCTACAGATTTAGTGCCATGGTGGGATCTGTAGGAATCTTGAAGTGGATGTTACAAGTTTTTATGTTCAATGAATTGCTGCACTTGTAAAACCAACTGCCTGTGCAACAACTTGATAGGCACATTGAAAGTCTCAAGTATCTGACTGGGGCTTGTTCAGGAGGGGATTTGCTACATATTACCTGAAAAGACCCTGTGCATAATGAGCAATTGAGAATCATGGAAATCATATCTGCAATTAAGGGGTTAGGAGATCATACTTTGTAAACTTGTATCCATTGGGGAACTGGAGCATTTACTAACCATGACTAGTTCCTTGAAATAGTCTGTTTCAGTACTTTAATGGGCCACAGAATAGGGCGGTGAGTTCCAATGGCTTTTTGGTCAGTGGCAGCTCTGAGTTTTTTAATTTCCATATCTAGGTCTGATACTGGATATCTTATTTGAAGCAAAAATGAAGCACAGTAGTAGACCAAAAGGAAATAGTTGGTAAGGTTGACTGAGAGACTATAGTAGAAGAGAAGTAATTCACATTTTGCTAGGCACTTGCTTGGAAGAATATTCAAAGTAACATGAGGGCTTGAGATAATGGCCAATCCGCCATCAGGTTTGGCTGTGTGATTGGCATTGACAATTTTATACATTTCAGGAGCTAAGGCATGGAACGCTGAATTGTATGTTTCCTGGATCAAGGATTCGCCAATGAATATGATATCAATGTTTAATCTAGTGAATAGATCAACAGCAGGGGCGCTGTTGAGCAGCCTGGGAAAATGGCTGCCTAGCTCTAGAGCTCTGTGCCACGGCAGATAGTTTGTTGAAGGTGGTGCTCCCGACACTTGGATTGTGCTAAAAAATCTTTGCAGAGCTGCTAAAACAAATAGGAGGCATTGGCCTGAAACACAGAATTGTAGAAGCCCTGAGTGCTGAACTTCGACTGCTGCAGACTGCTGCGTGTCACTGCTGGACCGGAGGAGGAGAGACCCATGCGGCCTGTCTTGAACGAGGTAAATCTTTGCCCTGGGGGGACACCGGACCCAACTGCGGGGGCCCCACTTGAGCACGGGTCCCGCAACAATACAGTTAAACACGGTGCACCGTGGCAGTGTTTCGTGTGGCGAGGGAGAGGCCTGGGATGCAACTGTTGCTACTCAGCTGTGGGTCCCAGAACAGAGAGGGAGATAGCTGGACCTGCCAATGTCCCTTGCAGCAGCCCTGGGGCAGACAGAACACACCGACATGGCCGGCGGAGACGGACCCCGTCGAACACAGCCAAAGGTAATCCGCAATAAAGAACGCAGGCCTGCATCACGAAGCAGCTGGCACCGTAACGGGTGAAGCCCCACACTTGCCGAGGCCTGATGGAGGGATTGGGACTGTGGCCCGGGTTTGTCCTGAAGACCGCCCTTTGGGCGACTGCTGGACTCCACGATCGCCCCGCTTGGTGCCGCAGGATCATTGACAAGCTACAGCGACATCCAACACAGCGGGGAGTGCTGCTTGGAATGCCTCTCCACACCAACGTTCCATACCCTGCATGCTGGAGCTCCTGCCTGGTGGGCCTGCACAGCCTGCTTCTGAACGAGGGAAGCTCTCCTCTGACAGGTGAGAGATAAACCATCCGGGACTCTGGGGAGGGGACTGTGTGCAGGGACTCCCATGTAAGGAGAACCATATTTACACACCTTCGCCCTGCACCTGATCCCGCTGGGGGGCCAGCTTGCCCTGTCTGCATAGCTGGCCAGCACTCCTGAGCTGCACAAATCATTGTGATGTGGGTGGGTGCGACCGCCCCCCTAGAGGCCCTCTGGGGGAAATACGACAGGGTGCACTGGACACTACTGACACTACGGGGCCCACAGTCATCCGGGTGGGCCGGTACACACAGAACAGTGGAGCAGGAGCAAGGACCACTTTTTAATGCCCTGCGGATCCCTGTGCTCCACTGAAGGGCCCACTGGACTGGGAAGGACGGGGATGTGGCGCCCACACCATACCTATTGATATCACAAGGGGACAGCTGATATATATACTGGATCCATCGACTGTCAGACCTCCTATAATCACGTTCCGCCGGTGGACACTTGGCTCCCGACACCGGCCGCCACCCACGAGGCGAGTCACACTGTGTCCCATTGGCAGTTGCACTGTGCTGAATCACCCGCATCGTACGAGTGGAAAGCACACCCCATAATCTGGACAGCTCATCCCCGCTGGAGTCACTGAAACGGAATGGCCTGACCTGAGGATCCTACCAGCGGAAGACCCATACTGGGAGACTAAACTTACTAAACGCCCATTATGCTGCACAGCTCCCTAGCAGTACTTTGCCCTGCTGCAGGGGAGTTTCAGCTGACACACCTGTGGGGGTCCGTTTGCGACTTTCAACTACCCTGCCTTGCCCTAATCTATTTGACAACCCACCACAATCAACTCTGTAGCACACAATACCTGACAGCGTGCTGTGGTGATTACTGGATGGCCTCCTTAAGCTAATACCCAATACTAGACCCAGCAGGTGACAAACCACTACGATGCATTGCATACCCCCTCGGTCTACAATGACTAAAGGAGCTGGTGGGGGCAAGAAATCAGGCGCAATGGACAAGTTTGCGAAGGCGGCCCACGGGCTGAACTGGGGCAATTGAGCCAAGCCCAATTAGAGCCGACACCCCAGACCCCTGGCCCCCCTCCTGTACCTGGTATCACTGGCATGATGGAAGCAATGGCTAAAGAATTTGCGGCTGTACACAAGAAATTAGATGACATTACAGCAAGCATGGCATCAATGCGAACCCAATTGGCCCAAGAGGGAGCAAGGATCACTGAGGCGGAAACTAGAATTGGGACCACCAAAGACAATGTGCACAACCTGCAAGAAAAGGTTGAAATACTTTCCAAAGACGTGAAGTATGTCAAGGGCAAATGCGAAGACCTAGAATCTCGATTGCGCAGAAACAATATCCGGATTGTCTGGGTCCTGGAAAAAGCTCTAACCAGGAACATGGAACTTGTGGTGGAAAAACTCCTTAAAGATATTCTGGGTCAGCCGGACCTCTCCCCATTCTCTGCGGTGGAGCAGGCCCACCAGGCTCTCTCCCCTAGGCCTAAACCCAGAGATTTCCCCACACCAATAATAGCAAAGATCTTAAGTTAGTGCGACAGAGGCATGCTTCTCTGTTTGGCTCGCGAAAAGAAGGAACTAAGATTGGGCTCCCAAATTATCCAAATCTTTCCAGACTTTTCCATTCCGGTGCAGCAGAAGCGCTGCCAATTCATCGGAGTAAAGAAGATGCTTCGTGAGAGGAACATTCAATATGCCAATCTGTTTCCAGCATGGCTAAAGTTACAATTCCGAGGCAAGCTTTACTTTTTCACTGTCCCAAATGAAGCGGTAAAGTTTATTGTAGCACAAATCCCGCAGGCCAACCCAAATGAAGAATCAAAGGAATGAAGGAAATTAACTGGTGGTCAACTTGATCATAACTTCGACATGGAGGATTCCTGGTTCATCATGTGTTGATGGCAATACATATAATATGCATGCTACCTGTATGTTTGGAGGGGGGAGGGAGGGATACTCCACGCACACTAAAATATACCGTTTATACCTCATGCCATACTATTCCCACAGAGCCAAAACAGTCATGACCGGAGCTAGAGGTTCTTTTCTACAAAAGCTATTATATCCAAAAAGGCTGTTGGGAAACAGATACCGATGACCGGTCCCATTGAGGAACCTGCATGAAGACATAAAGTTAACTGTCAGTAGGCATCTACCTCACTCTAGACACTATGATACTTGCAACGTCATGTGCCAATAGCAATGTACAAAAGGTGCACCCCACCTAGACACCTGACATGATATGGATGTGATAGTCCAAATTATGGTAACAAGCCGTACGGCAACAGCGTTCCCCTCTGCAATTGATTGGGTGAATGAAGGGGAACACGATCCACTGGCCCTGTTGGCTTGAGGGAATTGTGGGGGGAGGGAAGGGTGTGGAGAATACACTGCTGGGTTGGGGGAGGCAGTGAGGTTGGGGGGCGGGAAGGGAGTTTCAGGGCCTTGAATCGGGCCCGTCTGGAAATTGGGTGCCAGTTGCGCCATACTAAGGAAAAGTTGGACAAAAACACATAAAAACCTGGCAGTTGGGTGCATGAGGGCTTGGGATAAAAGCTACACATTTAGAGATGGCAGAATGACACACAGCAGAATGACACACTGAATATATTATGCAACATTAAAAAATATATGGCACAACAGGTAAAGATACTGAGTTGGCATGTGTGGGGCCTGGGTAACTTCACTAAAACACGCAAAATCATATTCTACCCCAAAGACAAAAAGCTAATATTTTATTTCTGCAAGAAACCCACGTGAAGGAGGGTATATGTCACAATGCGGCATTTAACTGGGTGGAAACAGGTACTATACGTCCTACTCCACTCAATCCAGAGGTGTCATGATGATTATTCACAAAACCTTGAAATTTGTTGAAAAACAGACAAATATAGATCCGGAGGGGAGGTATATAGTAGTGCACTGCATCTTTGAGGGTATAGAAACAATAGTCATAAACATGTACTGTCCCAACATTGACTCTGCAGAGTTTTTCACCTATGTAGGGCAAATCCTGGCGGGGTACTATGGAATACCCCAAATATGGGGTGGAGATATGAACCTGATCCTGGACCGAACACTAGACAGGACCAACACTGCCCAATGTCCCCAAACTAGAGCTGCCCGGAAGCTATTATCCCTTGTACTGGCACTAGAACCTACAGATACATGGCGTACTACACATCCTCAATCCAGAGAATACACCTACTACTCGTCAGCCCATGATATGTCATCTCGTATTGATACTGGATTGATCTATTCCTCATATCTAGCTCACTAATGAGGTACATAATAAACAGAGAAATCATACATTATCTGACCATACCCCGTTGTTTCTAACCCTGAAACTGGGAGATAGGCGATCCGGGTGCAACTGGAGATTTGCCACTAACACACCAGACGCCAAATCTTATGGCACCAGGTGGCAGGCATTTAAAGTGTATATCAGAGGTATGGCAATATCGAGAGAAGAGGGTGTACTGAAATGTATCAGAAGAGATATTGAGAAATCGGAAGCTATACTTAAGGGGCTTACACAGGAACACTCTCGAACATCTGACCCCGCGGTGTTGGAAGGATTTGAAGCCCATGCTACCAGGGAGACCCGATACTTCTCCCGGCTACTGGCCGACAAGAGATATGGGGCGTGCGACAAACCAGGGAAGACACTGGGAAGATTGGTCCAATCAGAGAGGGGAAAAGCTCAGGTAGACTGCATCCTAGATGAACAGGGGTACAACAAACACTCAGACACAAAAGTGGTTAAGCTATTCCGAGACTTCTATCAAACACTTTACACTGATGCACAACCACAAGAAGAAACATCAATACATACACTACTAGAGAACATCTCGCTACCCTGCCTCAATACACAGGCCAGAGAGGTACTGGACCTCCCTATTACGTTAGAGGAATTTGTGGCAGTCATTCGTAACTTGCCTAAAGGAAAAACCCCGGGACCTGATGGCCTGACCCCAGAATTCTACCAGGAATATGCATCTATGCTTGCCCCTAATCTACTGCTGGTATGGGAGGAAGCACTCTGAGCACACATTTTACCCAAATCTTTGAGAGATGGTATCATTACTGTACTTTTAAAACCAGACAAAACTGGCAATGAATGTGGCTCCCATAGACCCCTGTCCCTGATTAACTGGGACACTAAAATCTATGCAAAGGTATTGGCTAACCACCTCCTTCCGCTGATGCCACACCTGGTCCACTCCGATCAAGCTGGATTTATCCCGGGGAGATCTACAGTGCTAAACATCAGGTGATTGTTCAAAATAATGGCCAGAATAGACCCTGAGGTGCGAGCTGTGGCAGTAACTATAGCCACCCAAAAAGCTTTCAACATGGTCTCCTGGAAATTCCTGATGGTCACCCTAGAAAGGATGGGGATAGGACCCAATATGGTATGGTACATTAAACAGTTATACACACAACTGCTTACAAAGGTCCTAGTTAACTCGTGCACATCTGCTTCATTCCAACTTGTAAGGGGCACCGGTCAGGGATGCCTCTCTCTCCCCTATACTCTTTGCCCTGGCCATAGACCCATTGTCGGAGTATGTTAGTAAACACCACCAACACAGGATACGTCTGACCGCCCCCCCTGAAATCATATCTCATTAAGCAGATGATGTGATGCTATATGTCAGAGACCCCCACACTAACCTCAACCCTATCCTTCGAGACATCACGCTTATAGGTGAATACTCCAACTTCACTATCAACTTTTCTAAGTCAGAAATGTCCCACTCACAAATGACGGACGTGATTGCCATGGGATGCTGTCATTGCATTGTTTCCAGGACCGTATACAATATTTGGGGGTGACGGTATCGAGATCCTGAGAAGCCCTATCACACGACAACTACGATACACTGAGGGCCTACACAGAAACTAAAACAAATAGATCGAGAACCCCTCCCAGCAGCTAAACTTGCAATGGTGAAGATGATACTACTACCCAATATGCTGTATACTTTCACCAACGTCCCTATCTGGCCAGGGAAACCAGACTTTGCCAGAAATCAGGGATTACTCGCACAGTTCGTATGTTACCCCAGGGCTATATGCAAAAAATGGGTGGAGATGACGTACCCATATGAGAAAGGGGGATTTACAGCCCCAAACTTGAAATGGTACTGAACGGCTGGCAAGGCTCAGTTCGCCACATACTGGTATCCCATGACGCCCCCTCCAAATTTCAACCTAGAAGCGCTGGCGGCAGAGGACTCTGAGCTCATGATACTAATACTAGATCAACGATATAGAGATGACTGCCCATTCGACCCGGTCGCCAACATGCTGCATGCTTGGCAAACGATATTTGTCCTCACGGGGACTGACCATCCATACTATCGCTGCTCCATGCGCCCCACCTCTTGCACTGGTGAGACCATGTCTGCTAAACTTATTTTGCAGTACCTGGAACTCTTTTTCCTTTCTTGACACGTTTTGTTAATGCTTCGTTCAGCTATGGCTCAATCCCTGACACCATCAGGCAGGTTTTTGTAACACCTCTGTTGAAAAAACCTGTCCTGGACCCAAAAGATCAAAATAACTTGCACCCCATCACAAACACACTGTTTCTATTAAACATGATATATTTTAGGTAGCAACTTTCCAGATTCAGCAACATCTTGAAGTTTCTGGTATTTTCCATCCCAAGCAATCCGGTTTCCAAGCAAATCATAGAACAGAGACTGCCCTATTAGACCTCCAGACGTGCATTCTTGTGGTGCTGTAAGAGAGCAGAGGTCCGGGCTGCTGATCCTTTTAGATCTGTCAGCTCCCTTCAATCTGCTCGACCATCAGCCATTACTGGACACCTTTAGGACTATTGATGAGTGCTCACAAGGGGCAAGAAACTTGATGAGTTCCTTCCTGATGGATATGTATGCTGCGGTGAAGCCTTCTCCGAAACTGAGTCAATAAATTCAGTGTTCCACAGGGGCCTGTTTGTCACCCAGTCTGTTCAATCTTTACATAAATCCCCTCTGCAATCTCTTATCTTTTCAGGGTCTCCACTTTACAAACTATGTGGATGACACCCAACTCCGGATGGAGTTGAGTGGTGACTACAAGGTCGACTCAATCAGACTTGCTCATACCTATGACCTGATAAAAAGTTGGATGTCCAGTAATTGGATGTGTCTAAATAGTGCCACGACGGAGCTAATGATCTTTGGATCTACGAAGGCTAGAGCCAAGTTGGGCTCACCGTACACTCATATGTACATTGCAGGTAATTGCATCAACATCATGGATAAGGTCAAGATGCTGGGGGTGTATGCCAAAGCTCCTCTTGGCTCCGATGCTCACATGGACAGAGTGGTCAGCGGCACAAGGTACCACCTAAAGGTGCTGAGGCACACCAAACCTCTCTGGTCTCTGAAAAATCGGCACACTCTGGTTAGAGCCATTGTCATGCCCTGCTTGGATTATTGCAATGCCCTGTTGCCTGAGGCTAGCAAAGACACCATAAACAAGTTCCAAATAACCCAAAATGAAGCCGTCCAAATCATCTGCAACATTCCAAGGGTTGGAGCACATCTCCCATGCTAGAAAAAACCTCCATTGGCTGACTGTGTCGGCACAAATACATTTCAAGGCTCTTTCTTTGATCCACAAATGTATCAATGGTAGCTCACCTCTCTATCTCAAGGAACAAGCCATCCTATTTGCCCCCCTAAGGTCACTCCACTCAAGTACTTGTGGATAATTAACCGTACCAAGATGCAAAAGAACTACAGGCTCTGGGCGATCCTTTCCTGTCCTGGCAGCACAATCTTGGAACAGGCTGCTTACAGACTTGCGCCTGGAACCAGGGTATCTTGCTTTCAGGAAATGTTTAAAAACGTTGCTCTGTACCCTAGCCTACATTCTTGGTAATTGCTTTATAAGATGATTTATGTTCTGTTCTGTCGTTTTTCTTGGTCTTCTGTGTTCTTGTAAGAGCCCTGATGCTTGTGGGCTTTGGTGCTGTATAAATAAAAGCATAGCCAGGATTGTCTAACACGTGGGGCATGAAGCTAGTGCAGTTGGGCCCAATGCAGTGACATTAACAAGGGTAAATGCCCACACAGCGCTGCTGAGTGGGCATTTTCAGATTTTCAGTGGGCCTTGCCCGCTCAGGCACTACCCTGTCTACACATCAGTCTCAAGGCCCTTATTGTTTAACCCTGCATGACAGCAAACGTTCCTGGAGGAATCTCCTTTAATGTTCTAAAGGTTCAGGGGGACTTGAACCACCCAATATTCGGGTTGTTTAACGCATAATAATTCTAATAATGATACTGTGTCTCATTTCAAACCAAGAGGAAGGGCAGCTACAGCATACATGTATGCAGCACCAGTCTAGAACATTCTCTGTGTGTGATGTATATCTAGAAACACCATACGAATACGTACGCAAAAGTTGCATTCCTTTAAATGCACTTCCAAAAGGTCCCTACCCTACCCTCCACGCACAGATTCACATAAACACAGCCAAGCCATTTCCTTTGTGTGGTGGGCTGAGCGAATTAAAGTATCGACTTCAGAATCTCTTCTCACACAGCCCATCTTTCTGGTTATCCATCTCCTTAGTTCCGTCTCTTTTTATTAAAAAAATGTCAAGTCTTCCCACATGCTCCGTGTCAGCTGTGTTTAAACAGAAACTGCAAATGTAAACTTGCAGTCGTGCGTCAAAGAACTTTGGGAGATAACGATCTGTTAAATGTTTTAAAAGGGTGATTTAAGCTGCACTTTGAAACCCGCCATATAGCATCATTAAATAAGCAAGGGTTATTATGTCTACAACTCAGCAATACATTCCTTGTCTGGCATGTCACATTCGACCGACTTCGCTCTCCTTTGGCTCAAATGTCCTGGTGGCTGGCTCATTTTCTGAGACATACTATATTCCACTTAGAAATTATGCATCTGCTAATTACTGTTGGGGATATTCTCAAGTGTTACGCCCATTATACATGTATTGTACCTATGACAGAACAAACACGTCCCCAAAATGAGTTTTTTTTCTGAAATACTGCATGTTGTACGAGGCATCAGTATAGCTCAGCAAGCTTACTGCTTGATACGGATATCTGTATGTGACCTTCAGGCACAGGTTTGAATCTGGGGAGGGCCAACTCAGCCCTTCCTGTTTCTGAGGTGAATATATGGAGTATCATTAACTTTGGTAATAGTAGCAGCTATTATTACAGTGCTTGGAAGGGGAAGCAATCTGGCATTAACCACTATAAGCCACCTGATGTTATTAAATAACCCATGCTTGTTGTTTTGTACAATTTAAACATTCTTTTCTATCCATGGTTTAGGGATGAAAATACATATAGGACAGCAGCAGTTCACACCGCTGTTGTCCCATGGCGAGATATGAACAGAAGATTCACTAATAATCTCTGATTAAATCTGTACGGGTGCAGAAGGAGACTGACACGCAAGTGACATGATGGTTGGAATGCACTTTTATTGATAAAATAAAATCTAATGAAAATACTAAATTAGTATTCCACTTCACCTCAGTCACCCAAGAACTAGTGACTGATACTATTTCCAAATTAAAAGCTTCTAATTGTAAATGGGATACCATCCCAGCTCACCTAGTGAAATTGTGTGCACCCACCCTCACCCCTATCATAACCAATTTTTTCAATGCCTCCTTCAATAATAATATGGTCTCGGCCAGTATCAAAGAAACTTGGGTCACCCCACTTCTAAAAAAACAACCCTTGACCCAACCGTGCCTACGAACTACCGACCAATAACCACGGTCCCGTGTTTTCTCAAAATCATAGAAAAAATAGCATATACACAAATCCAAGCCCACCTCGAACAAAACCAGCTCCTTGGAGCAAGACAATCTGGATTTAGGCATAACCACAGCACGGAAAGAGCCCTCCTCGACCTGAAAATACAGATGGATACTATCAGGGACTCAAGCAAACTCTGCATACTTCTGCTGTTAGAACTCTCTGCAGCGTTTGCCCTTGTGGATCATGACAAATTGTGCACTACCCTAGCTAATAATTTAAATTTTCCTAAAGAGGCTACCCTTTGAGTGAAATCCTTCCTGACCGAACGTACGTCTAGAGTCTCAATAAGGAAAGAATCTACCGATCCCATACCACTCCCCATTGGGGTTCCCCAAGGGTCTTACCTCTCACCAGCCTTTTACAATGCCTACACAAAGCTTCTCTTCTCAGCATTAGACGACATGGGTGTCAGCTACACCAACTTCGCAGATGACACCCAGATCCTCATACCAATCTCAGGGGACTACTAAGACCAGGACACATTGACCATCAATAAAAAATATGCTATAATCCAAAATTGGATGGCTTTGAACAGCCTCTGCCTTAACGATGAGAAGACAGAGATTCTCATTGTGGGATCCCAAACTAAAATAGCTGCCCTCCATTCAGACTACTCCTCAATCAATATTGATGGTACGCTGATTCCAGTACTTAAACAATTAAAAACCTTAGGCGTACACTTAGATGGTAATCTTAAAATGGCTAAAAACATAAGTGCGCCCTCCTCGTCCACATCTTATACTTCTAAATTAATTGCCTTAAGCCGCCAATTTCTCACACCCACCAACTGCATTATGTTGACCAGGCCATTGATTTTGTCAAAGGTGGATTATTGTTACTACTTGGGGCCTCCAACACCAACGTTAGTAAATTACAATGAATGCAAAACAAAGCGCTATAGGCAGCTTTAGGAATAAAAAAGTCTGACCATAGCTCTAATATTAGGAGGGAGGCCCATTGGCTACCCTTTAAAGCTAGAAACATCTTTAAAACATTGTGTATCACCCACAAATGTCTCTGCAAAAAAGCCCCCATCTATTTGAATAAAGCCATAAATAAAAAAGAACCCATCAGATCACTGAGATCCAACATCAACCTGCTCCTTGTGATCCCCGCTACAAAAATACTAGAGCTGGGGAAAGCAGTTTCCAAGTCTTGGCCCCTAAACATTAGAACTCCCTCCCTCTTAACTTTAAACATAAGGACTCCTTCCACGGTTTAAAAAAAAACAACTAAAAACTCGAACTCTATTGTCAACACTAGTCTGTTTCTTCAGGGCCAGAAAGCCACCTCCCCATTAGAGGCTGGCTCCAGAAGAATATAAATAATTATGATACTTGCAAAGCTGTCTGTAACCACACCGTGATACCCCAGGGTCTGGGCGTGTAAATAAATAAAGAGGAAACCTAACTAACTCTAAGAAGGTTTTACCTGCCACAAATAAGGAACTAAGGATTTGGTCAGAATGTAAAGTAAATTAATAAAAGAGCCCACATTGTGTGTCAAAATACTTCTGTACCTCACACTTGTAACTAAATTAGAGAGGTAGTGGATCTTCTTGGTCCAGAAGAATGGCTCCCTTCTCCCTTCTTCTGGACAATGGATCATAGTTCCAATTCGTAGGTGGGACAATGACTCCCTTCCCCAGGTCTCAGGTCCATTCCAAGATACAAAACAAAGTTCCAGGTTGTTGTGCAGTAAAGGTCTCAGTTGAAACTCGAAAGAGAAAGTTCCATCCCAAACATCAGCATTCCTTATTGCCAATAATTTTCTTCACTATTGGGTTTCTTCACAATGTATCCCTTCTCCAAGTATCTAGTTCTCAGTATTTCACAGTGCCAGGGGAATGACTCCTTTCCCCGGGTTTTCCTTGGCTTTGCTTTGTGCTATACAACACCAGGGGGTATAGCTTCCGTCCCCTGATCTCTCTTGGCTGGCTGCTCTCAGGCTCTTTACCACAGTTCATGAAGGATGGAGGAATGACTCCCTTCCCCAGGCCCTTCTCATGCTTGTTATCACAGTTCACGAAGTCTGGAGAAATTACTCCCTTCCCCATGCCCCTCTCAGGCACTTTACCACAGTTCACGAAGGATGGGGAAGGACTCCCTTCACCAGGCCCTTCTTAGGCTATTTACCACAGTTTATTAAGGCTGTGGCAATGACTCCATTCCCAAGGCCCTTCTCAGGCTCTTTATCACAGAAGGCTGGGGGAATGACTCCCTTCCCAAGGCCTTCTCAGGCTCTTTACCACAGAAGACTAGGGGGAATGACTCCCTTCGCCAGGTGATTCTCAGGCTCTTTGTCACAGTTTGCGAAGGCTGGGGAGAATGACTCCCTTCCCAAGGCTATTCTCAGGATTAATCAAATAGTTCACAGTATCGGGGGTATGTCTTTCTTCCCCTGGCTTGGACCAACTTGGTTCACTAACCTGCCATGTATGGTCTTGCTCTCAGGCTCTTTAATTGTGTGCGCTTCCTCCCCTTTTTCTTAATATATAGTTTTCCCAAAAATACAGTGACTAGAAAGATGCCCACCTTCCCCTTGACTTCTCACAATTCGGGTCTTTAATCTTCCTGAAAATACTGTGATGAACAAGATGCCCTCCACCTTCCTCTTGACTTCTCACAAATCAGGTAGGGTCTCTACGCTGACCCTTTCTAGCATTCTCTGCTTCCTGGTCCTCCCAGCCAGTCCAAGCATGAGTGTTTGGTGGCTCTCTGTGGACCATTGTTATCTGCCAGAGCGTTCTCAGGTCCCCAACGTCTTCCCAGTAACCTGTGTACATTTGTGCATGGTCCGTGTGGTTTCTGGCCTCTCCTGGGCATCGCTCAACAGCTGTGGGCTCTTCCGTGGACTTCTGCAATACTGCGGCGGCTCGCAGTCTTTTACTTCTCCTCGGTTGTCCAGCTTTACTGTTCTGCATCTCCCAAGCTCAAGGAATTCCTGGAGCTTCCATCCTCCATATTTCTGTGCTGTCCCTCTTCCTTGGACTGGCTGTGGACCTCTTGGCTCCCTCTCTTGCATCCTGGTCTGCTCCTTCTTCTCCCACCGAAACACTTTCAAACTCACGTCCTCCAGGGAGGGCTTGAACCTATGGTGAGCCCTTTGTCTTTTTTGAACTTGCCTTCACAAACACAACTAGAACATATACTCATGTTCTCTTGCGGGCTCTTCATTGCTTCACATGTCCTCCTCATCCCAGTACCTCCTGGGTAAATCTTCCTACAGTCATCTCTAATCTACCTCGTTCCAGTAACCCTTGGATTTTCAATGCTACCAAAACAAATGGATGTGTGGGCTACAGAGGCTTCAGTAAAGGGATAGGAGGATGGGTTGGAGGTGGCTGGTGGGGATGGATGCTTGGCCTCAAAATCATGAGGCATTTACGGCATCCAATACTTCTGAAAATACCCAAACCTGCTAATAGTGTGGTCAGTAAAATCAAGTGGCATTCAAAACACCCCCTGTTTTATCATTACTACCACAACACTCATAATGACACTATTATTTTAGCCAATCACAGTTTGGTAAGTCCAGGTTGAATGTTATTTAAAGCCAGGATTGCATGTTATTTAAAGCCAGGATTAATTTAGTTCTTCCTAAGTTGTTCCGATTTCTGGAGACTGTTGGATCTACCCTTCCACCCATGGACTTATCACAATGACTGCTGTTCCTATCCTATCGGCTACCATGTTTTCACGGTCCTTTTGATATACACTAAATGTGATATATAAAAAGTAGCTGATTTACATGGTTTATGTATCCAAAATAGGGCTTGACAAGGAAATCTGTATTTCAGTTCTTCAGGATCAGAGAAACATCTGGTTCATGATATGGGGTCTGCATTTTATAACTCAAATGTGTTAGGTTATATTATGCTACTGCGATTTATATCAAGGTCTTCCTTCCACTAGGTTATTGAGGAGAGAGGGAACATGTAAAAAGAGCAATGCTGTTGCATTGATGCACACAGCCCAGAAGTACCCTGGGTTTTGTACATTGGTCTGTTTCTAGGAGTTCTGTGTCATTATGTCAAGAGCATAGAGGCATATGTGTGTCCAAAATGGGAGCCTTGTACCCATGATGCAATACTGCACTAGACAGGGCTGTGGTATGTAAGTTGTAGAAATGTATGTTTGAAACATTGTAAAGTTGCTATGAATAGGAAGATTGTTTGGAGAAGTGCATTGCATTTCCTGAACTTCCTATATCCTATATCATTATGTGGGGGTAGCAGGCTGCTACAATTGAGGTTTGACCAGCTGCTACCCAATGTGCCAATCCAGTGGTTGAGAGGGAAGGTTCATGTTGACCAACTACCACCCTTTAGATGCAGTACTCCCTTATTTTTAGAGATTATGGAATGAGGAGTGTTAAAGCCCCATAGCTGATCAGAGATAGTTGAGAGGGCAACCATAGAATCTGAGAGTTCAAGAAAACACAAGAAGCACATTCCTTGGGAGAACACTGCCAGGAGATACTCAGGGTCCAGAGCTGTCAACAGGAGGTAGGCAGTGAGCTGTAGACATGAAAGATTGCGTGACATGCTGAGTGGAGTTATATGGTGGTGCCAAACATCATTCAGTCCTTTAACACTTCACAGGTTTCACAGGACAAAAACTAAACACATCAGAGAACTACCAAAAGGAGGAATAACCAATGGGAGTGGCTGACAGAGCATGGGCCCCTCATGGGGAAGCAAAAAAAGATGCAAGATACATCAGAGGAGGTGAGAAACTTGAAGGAGAAAGATGGGTCTGTTCATGCCTCCTCATCACAAAGGGAGGGACCAGTAAACACAGTACAGGAGGAGGTTCTGGAGGAGGCATATGTGCCTATTTCCCTCCCTGTTACAAGAGGCGGTTCTGGAGAAATAAAGTGTGAGTAGGAAGATAGTGAAACCTTAGGAGAGACTGACAAGACCCAAGCCTGAAAGAGATCCAACTATGTCATCCTTAAAAGAGTAGATATTTTGAAAGGCACTGCATGCCCAAGCCAACTGAAAGGTATGCAGTATAAGGTCTTTCCCCAGTGACCCAAAACGTTCCATGAGATGAGGAAGGACAGCATCCATGGAAGCAGTATTTTCCAAGAGTATTGTGTCCCTTGACAAAAATCTTGGTGGGCGGAATACCCATCAAATCGTGATTAATCTATGGATCACGAGGGACCCGTTGTGGGACAACAGCTGAAACTAAGGTCCAGAAAGAAACCATTGTTAGATGCCATAAACAGATCCTGAGAACCAGGAGAGACCATTTGAGAATCTGTTGGTTTAACCCAAGGCCCAAGAAGGACAATTTACGATGCTGTAAACTGAACCAAAGGTCAGTTAAGGACCATTTGAGTAGCCACAAGCTGAACCTATGGTCCATTAAGGACTATTTTAGAAACTGAAACCTGAACCTAAGATACAAGAAGGACAATATGTGTAACCCAAAAAAGGACAGATGTGGACCAATAAAGGGACAGGTGAACCCGTGGTTTCTGAGGGACCCATTTAGAAACCAGAGCTGTATGAGTGGTCCAGCAGTGACCAAAGAAACTGACCAACAAATCCACAAAAACACATGAGAACCTCTGAAACTGAGAAGATGTGGGCATGATACAGTGAGATTTCCCTTCTCGCCTGACCCAGTACAAACACTGTGCCCCTCAGTGGGAACACTGTCCCAAATTCCTGCAGTGGCCTAGCAGTGGAGAGTTCTCATGGGAAAAATGGGTGCTTGGCCTACCATAACTGCTGAATTTCAGGGGTTTTTAGATTTTACTTGTAATCATAACGTCCTTCTAACAAAGGTTTTGTACTGAATGGCAAAGGTTTTTCATAGGGCAACTTAACCATAACGTCCCTTTAACAACGTTTTTTTTGTAGTGAATTTTGCATGTTTTTAGTAGGGCAACGTAACCATAATGTCCCGTTGACAAACGTTTTTTCAATGATTTGCATAGGTTTGCAGTAATGTAAGTGATTCATAACATAAGTTGACCAAAATTTTTGTTGAGCATTTAGAAGGATTCCAATAGTAACACATAAGCATACTGTAAAGGAACATTTGACTTCACTGCCCATCTTCCTACAAATTGCACAGTAGCATATGCTGTTGCACAGCATGGCCACATGGTGCAGAACTCATACACACTACACAATAAGATGTGTGAGTCATTAATAGTGCGGAAGGACATTGTATTTTGTCTTCTAACGTCTGGACAAAATCACAACAAACTCTGTGAAGTCAAGTGCAATAATGGCAGAAATATTGCAAGCAACACCATTACCACTGACCTGTGCACACATTTTCATGTAAGTGCCACAGGTTGAAAGGGGTGAAGAAATGTGTAGGGGAAGGTATAACAAAGCATTGCTTTTCAAATGTTTCTGTACAGCAAACACTTTCACTGCACCTGATCTAATTTTTCCACTTTTAGAAAGATACCAAATCTGACAACATAGCATCTTCATGCAGAACTAATCTTGGTAATTGGGGCATCTGGGTGACAGAAAGTAGCCTGACGGCACAAAAGCATAATAGATGGGCCTGAGCCTTACGTAGCCAAACCAAGTGGTGTGCAATAGCGTTCTGGATAACATACCTTGGCAGCGTAAAGAAATGATTCCATAATGATTTACGTACCGTGATATGGCACCTACAAAAGAACATACTGCAACCTGCAACGTAGCATGGCACATTGTGAAGGGGAAGATTAAATTGTTAAAAAACACACTAACATGTAAAAATTAGTAAGGTAGTTTTATTTCACAATGCACAGCGCTAAATCATCGCCCTGGTCTCATTTGCATAGAAATCGGAAGTTTGTGTCTGTGCTGCACAATTAAAATGGTAATTTTGACGGTCACGTTGATGTTTTCCCACAAAGTCACCATGCGTTGGCGGCACAGTAGTCGGTTTCCTCTCACATTCATTGACAAGAAAGCGTCAATCGCTGTGATGTAGTCCATCAGAAAGCATGGTATGTTCCTTAAAATGTTAGTGGTAATGGTGACGTTGTTGTTTAACCACACAGAAAATATGCGTTGTTGACACAGTAGTCGTATTCCTCTCATAGTGATTTACACGGTGACATGAATGGCTGTGAACTATGACACCAGAAAGGATGGTATGTTGCTTCTTACTGCTACAACTGCGTACGGACATAGAGGTCCGATGCGGTCATCCCATTCGCACATACAACCGGTGACAAATAGCTGCACTTGACAATTAAAAAAAATGTCACTTGGGCACTGCAATCCATGACAATCACAATAGGGAAGGAAGTAGCTGAGGGGAAAATGAAAAAAACGATCTATCAATACAAAGCCTTTGTGGAAATGAAAGGTGTAACACATACCATTTCTATAAACAATTAATGTTATATGGGGAAATGTAGTGACTCCCTACAAATGGCGACAATGTACAATCTGCATAATAGGTAAAAACATATCAATGCCACATACATTTTACGTCAATATTAATATAAGACTGTGTGGTTCGTACTAGATAAGTGGGGAACTGGAAATAAAACATGTAGCAGTACGCAACCACAGCACAAACCAAAGGTGTAAAATGTAACCTTTTTTAGTAAATATTAACTTTTTATGGGGAAATATAGTACCAGCCTACAAACGGTGACAATGTGCAATGTGCATAATGGCCATTGAAATTTCAACGGCACAGAAACGTCCAAATGCATTAGTAGTAATATTTTATTTTATTTTTTTACAGACTAAGTCATTAATGGCAGTTCGCTGTACAGGCCTGAAAAATAAGCTTACATGATATGCACCGGCTCCATTGCGGCCTCCGCAGTCAAACCGTAGGTTGTTTGCAGGAAGACGTCCTAGGGAACTGATATTTCATGTGCTTCACAAAGCATAACTTATCAAAGGGTATGTTTTACAAACTGTGACTCCCTACACTCTTTCTGTGTCTTCCCTGTACATCAAGGTCGAAAAACAATTGGCCCTTATGAGTTTTGGTACATGTGCGGCCATACTGAGCGCCTAGTGAAAAACTGAAATGAAGTGACCTTCACTTAGAACGCAAATACATTCTCATTTTGCAACAATATATCAGCAGTAATCCATGAGAACCGTTACTCCCGAACACGTGCAGAAGCGCTGTGTTTATGAAACAGTGCAGGTGGCTGCCTCAGATTCCAAACTATAGGATGCCAGTCTGACTACAATACTTTTGGTTACGGCTTCTTACATAGACGCAGTAAGGGCTTGTCGTACTTTTCCTACCAAGTTTCACTGTACGGTATGATATTGGTAACAAGAATAAAGCACTGTTTCACTTCCTACTGCCACATATAAGTAATGCTTACCTTTGGACACAGTGTTCCATAAGTGTTTGTTTGCGACAATTTCGGCGTACAACAGAACACGAAATGACCATGGTGGCCGTATCGAAAGAATGCTACGCACTTGATGCTGTGGCAGAACCAATCAGTGAAAGCGCAACATCTTGACGTGCAGCATGCCACAGTTTAGCCAATAGAAATCTTCTCCACTGAGCGAACAGGGAAGTGGGACCGCGGAGCGGACATAGATAACACTAATTCGTAGAGTGCTACCTTTTGATTGTTTTAAAGGAAACTACTGCACAGTTTGTCACAAAATTTACAAAAGCATGCTTTCGGGACCAAGCCCCTGCACCAGCCACAAAATTGGTGACAATCCGTCCAGTGGTTTGGCCTGTAGCCGTGTGCAAAGTTTTTGGCCCATTCAGTCTATGGGAAAAAAGACGTTTTGGGACCCCCCCTATAACCTTGCCCCTCCTGGACGAATCCTTACCAAACTTTGGAAAAAAAGAATCAGAGTGGCCCATATACTTTTTTTTGCAAACTTTGGCAAGGATTCGTCCAGGGGGAGCCACGTTATAAGCTGCCCAAAAAGTGTTCTTCCTATGGAAACAGCAACTTAACCATAACTACATGGCCACCACCGTGGCCATGTAATATAAAAATAGATGAAAACGACCACAGTATACAATGCACAATTAATATAAAAACAAGGAAAGTGCCCTAGTTAAAAACATGGTATATGATACAATCAGTGCCCAAACCAGAAAGAAGAATCCATGCAAATAGGGTTGTTACTACCCACAGGCAAAGGGTCTAATAAGGAGCAGTATGACTTAGGCAAGGAGGGAAAAGAAACCATTGAGCCACAAATCATCTCGGCCCAGGGACGTTCGGAGACCTGTTAGGATAATGGTTACCCCCAAACATTGAAGAACCACTCAGGCATTATTAGATGTTGTCATCTGGCAGACCACTAGCCAGCCTAGATGACATCCTCAGAAGATTTAGTCCCAGGATAACAAGTGAAAATCACATGTGTGCATGGGGGGCTTATGGGTATATCTGAAAACAGAAATACAGTTACAAGTCCATGGTGAGTTCATTGCAGTTCCAGAAGCTGTATTACCAAGTTTAACGGGAGACATTAACATGGGTATTATTTTCCAGTTTACCATCTGGGTGCAGTTAGCTCATCAAGGAGATCATAGGACCAATATTCCACAGAGAAGATTTTCAAACAGTGGGTATTTAAAGATTAAATTAAATCAGATGATGAAATCCCTTATCTCAGCTGCACTTCCTTCTAAACTCTTGACATAAAGATCTCAATTGAAATGTTAAATATAAGGTCCATGAAGAAACATTTTTATAAGACTTTAGCTGTACCTGAAGCCCAGTGAGGACCCTTAAAAGATCTGAACCAAAGGTCCGATAAGGCCCAATCAAGAAACCACAACCTGAACATAAGGTCCAGAAAGCACTATCTGTGAGACCCAAAATTTAACATAAGATCCAGGGAGAAACACATAAGGACCTAAGCTGAAGCCAAGGTTTTAGAGGGATCACTTATGAAACCAGAACTGTACTTGAAGCCCACGAGGGACCAAAGAAACTGAAGAAAAACCTTAGAAGACATGGGGGTAAACCTGGTTGGTGCAAATTGAACCGCAAGAAGCCTCAGTGGTGGAAAGACAGAGACAATGCTGAGAAAGATTGAGAGCAGAAGAAATTCAGACTAGCTATGTAAGAGGTGGGTCAAAGTGGAAAGGCACTTGAAGGCACAAAGTCCAGATGGTCCAGATCAATGGCTATGGTCTTGCAAAAGACAGTGAAAGCAGAAACGAAAGAAGGGGGTTATCAGATTGCGTATACCTTTTCTAAGAGCCTACCCTGAAGAATATCTGTTTAGCATTTTAGATTAGGGCTGCCCTTCTGAAGCATAGGTTTTGGGACACTTGTGTTGCCCGTCCATTGGAACTTTCTGGTGTTTACATTAGGATTGATGGATGGCTAAGGATAGCTCAATACTAGGTTTGAATTTTAATATGGTTATCTTTTTAGAAGTACTTTGTGTTGTATCATAGGGGGCCTCTGTAGAGAGATAGAGACACATATGATTAGGGTGCTCTGCTTAATTTGTCCAAACTAGGAAAAATTGGTATAACAGTTACAAAACCCTAATACCCCTTTTTTCTAAACACCCCAGGCAGGATATCAGTCACCCCTCATATACACATAATGCTCACTTAGCATCTCCTGTTAATATTGGTTTTGATGTGAACAAATCCAAAAGCAAAATAACTCCAAAGGTTTCAAAACTCCTTTGGACTTCAACTTCCATATTAAACATTTAGTACTGGGACAAGGAAGAGTAGGAAGGAGTTAATGTGGAGCAAAAGAACCACCAATGTTCAGACTAGAGGTTGTAATGTCAATCAGCTGAGCAGGATGTTTAAACATGGTGTTTCTTTACATGAGAGCAGTATAATAACAGAAGAGAGATGCAGAGCAAACGCAGCTGGAAGCAGACCATCGAACAAGTCATAGTCAAAGACTGAATTTACCTGATGGGGAAAGGTGCAGTAAAAGTTGTCATGAGCAAATGAACTATAACAAAGTAATTGAAAGGCAAGAACTGTACAAATCTCAAAATTTGAAAAGTCAATATAGTTGAGATTGGAACACGTATTGCAACAAACCAATGAATGCTTACAATGAAGATAGCAATCAAAACTTTAACAGGTCTCCATATAAGTGATGCCCATATGGGGCAAGTTGGAACACGTGACCGTGGAGCCAATAGAGTGTAGACAGTGAAGAAAGATCACTGTGTTCTACTTTAAAATTCCAAGAGAACTGAAAGATTGGTTGAAGACCTTGTGAAAAGAGTGCATCAGGCTGTGAGCCTTTGGTAAAGGGGTGATACCTGGCAAGAGAGTATACCAAGGGGTTGTAGGGCCAGAAGAGGATGTCTGGCAGGAGAGTATAACAGGAGAACATTTTTATAAGTTTGAAAAGAAAAGATATTGAGAAGGGGTACCTGGCAGGGGAGTATACCAATAATTGAATAGAAGAGACACGTTGAGCCATTCTTATAAAAACCACCACTGCTTTGAAAAGATACTCTTTGTCATTCTTAAGAAGGTGTTGTGTAAAAGATACATCTCTACTGTTCTTTCGAAGTCATTGTTGGCAAAAGACAATTTCATCATCATCCCTAAGAAAGTGTTAAAGCATCATTTCTTAAGTTGCCAAGACATACTTTTGCCATCCTTCAAATAATCATTGTTTGGAAAAGAAAATGTCATCACCATCCCTAAGAAAGCATTGAAGCATCATTTCTTAAGTTGCCAAGAAATACTTTTGCCACCCTTAAATAAATTACCATTGTTTGGAAAAAACATTTTCATCATCTTAAGGAAGAGTTATATGAAATAGACATTTTTACGACTCCTAAGGAACTATTGTTTGAACTGAACACTTTCGATATTCTACCTGAAACAGTTCAGGGGAAGGGATCCCCTGGATATAACGATTGTTTTTGTTTAATGTGCATACAATGATTTTTGCATACTTTAACGTGGTGCATTTTGTTGTTCATTTTTAGTATGAGGGTAAGCCATGTTTGGGACAGTTTGAATACTTTTGATGACGAATGACAGACTGATCTTTAGTTTTGATTTCATAGGTAGGGAATCTCTCTTTAGGACAAGGACAGAAAGCCCTTTATCCAAGCCCTTTTACTTTAATAAAATGTCTAATGTTGAAAACATTACACCTGTGTGTCCGTCTCTCATTTCTGAACCCCCACAGAAGGCAAACCTTTTAAAAACATGTGTGTAATCCCAAAAGTCTTAACTGTAAGGTTGTCATATACATTCTGGTAACACACTCATGGGTAAATTAAATGTTCATTTTGGGAGTTGTTAGGCTTTTAAAAGATTTTCATGGATTTGCCACAATGGACTATGTTACCAAGGAAGCTTCTCGGGAGTTCACTTTTTCAAGTTTAATTCTGCACAGTTCTACTACCTAGACTTTGGTGCATTAAACAGTAACACAAGACCAAACACAATAAGCATATCAGATAAAAAGTTATATACATGAACACAAATATGGAAGATATAAAAGGGCTATTACAAATATCAAACAAAAGAAAGAGGCAATGATATGATATGATATGATATTTTATTTATATTGTGCTCATACACAAGTGTTTCAGAGAAAACAAACACAAATAACAGGAATAAAGGAATCAGAAAATTGTGGCATCGACATGTGCTAATAGGAGACATGCTATACATTAATAGATCCTCTTTTGAATAAAACAGAGAATCTTTTGCTTGTCAAAAATCCAATGAGCACATTGGCAAGTCCTAAACTATTTTGAGAATCGGTATACTGTGTCTTTAGATTGGGGCATTGATTTGTACACTGGTTGAAACTATTCACTTTCTACAGTCTGTTATTAACAGAACAAGGCTTTCCTTGCCCCAGTTCCCACATGGGGATTATTTTGATCAGTTTCAGATCATTATGGCAAACCGCTGCTGGACCGTTCTTTTTTCCTTAGTAAGGCTCAAGTCACATTTTGCTGTGGTTCCCAAAGTTCATGTTTTCTCATTTTATGGACGTGTAAGATGTCCCTGAAGCTTTTATGTTGTTTCAAGATGTAATATAATCTCTATGAAATGGTGATAGACTTGTTGTGAATTAGCATGTTCAAATGGGAGCTGCCACCATGCAACAGTGGTAAAGTGGCATTTAGTGAGTCATTAAAAGTGGGAAAACTTTGTAAAGTGTAATCATGGGCTTTGTTATTTGGCGTGCCTCCGGCTTCCATCCATTATGGGGCTAATTGTTTTTCTTTGGAAGCAAATGTTCCTATTTATAATAATTCAGAGATTGTTGGGTGATATAGCAATTCCGGATGTTGGAATTAATTGGCCAAGCAGTACTTTCCTGCATGGTCCTGTTAGTGACTGACTTTCCTAATGAGAGGTACAGAGGTTCAGATTCTTCTATCAGTATCATTCATCCTTTTTGTTGTGATGCACGTAGTGTCTATAGCACTCTTAATGAGAAAGATTCATACGCATACCTCCATTTTTCTCCTATATTGATCAAAAACTCATAGGTTGAGATAGCACTAAGAAAATGCCCCTTGAGTGGCTTGCCGTGTGTGCAACATGTCCAGACCATTCTCCTATATTGTTTATTTAGTTTTCCTCCAATATTGACTTTGCGATCCATGGCGTTGTTTGTTTGTTTGTTTATTTATTTAGTAATGCGCGCCAAACCCTTGGGTAGCTGGGCGCAACAATATACACAAGAAGTCTTAAGCTTAGTTACAGTACTTGGCACAAATATATACAACACAGATGCAAAAATACATAAAAATACAAAGCATAGCTTAGGATGTCCAGGAAACACTAGCATGTTTATCTATATAGACATACATACAACCATATTTATAAATCAATATCATATATCTATGTATCATATAGAGCCTTATAGGTGATCATGCATGCACGGTTACCTAGAGTACAGAGTAGTTCACGGATGCAAATGTTAGGTAGGGGCTGGATGTGGTAGGGGTGGTGTAGGTCAGGTTATGTGTCATTGGCGCGCAGCCATTTGAGTACCTTATGTCTAAATTTAGGGTAAGGTTGTTCAAGTCTGAGGTCAAGTGGTAACTTATTCCAGCATTGTGCAGCTTTAACAGGAAAGCTGGTTCCTCCCACTGTCGATTGTTAGAACCTAGGAGTCTCTAGCATGAATGTGTTAGCATATCTCATAGGGCGGGTGGTTGTTCTCCTAGTGATTTTTTCCACTAGATACGGGGGAGCTAGGTTGTTCAGGCATTTGGATGTAAGGGAAGCTGTTTTGAGGAGGATTCTATCCGTTATCTTCAGCCAGTTAACCTCTTTCCTGAATTTGGTAATATGCTCTCTGTAAGGGATGTCCAATGCTGTTCTCAAGACGTTATTCTGCAGTCTTTGAATTTTATCAATGATGTATTTATTGGCTCCTGAGTACAGGGCATTGCAATAATCTAATCTTGACATGATAAGAGCATTGGCTAGAAGGATACAGCTAGCACTAGAGAGGTACGGTCTGGATGCTCAGATAAGTTTGCAAGTGTAAGTTGTAGAGGAGGCAGGGGAGTTACCTTGCATTTTAAATATGAGGGAGGAGTCCAAGTAGAATCCAAGAGTTTTAACCACAGACATCACCTTGATAGGATTGTTATCAATGTTGAAATATGCGTAGTTTGGGCTTAGTTTTTGGATGTTGGCTTCAGAGCCTAAAATTAGTATTTCTGTGTTATCGTCATTCAGGCAAAGGCCATGGGATGCCATCCATGCCTGAATGAGGGTGTAGATCTTGTTCTCCTAGGCTGAGTCTGCCTCAAAGTTGCCCGAAAGGGGTATGAGGATCTGGGTGTCATCTGCATAGTTTGTTTAGGTGACACACAGTCTGTCCAACTTGTCAAACAGAGGCTTGGTGAAGATGTTGTACATGGTAGGAGAGACACAGGATCCATGTGGGACACCGCAGGTTATTTTGATAGGGTCAGCAGAGGTGGAGGTGGAGAAGACTCGCATGGTGTGATTGGCTAAGAAGGATTGGACCCAGGCTATAGCATCTCCGGTGAAGTTGGCGGCAGATCTGAGGTGGTTGCATAAGACTGCATGGTCCACCAAGTCGAAGGCTGCTGACAAATCCAGTAGGAGGAGCAAAGCTGTTTTTCCATTATCCTTTAGTTCCTCAATTTGTGTCTTAAGGGCTAACAAAGCTGTTTCCGTGCCATGGAGGGGGCGGAAGCCAGATTGCTGTGAGCCAAGTAGGTGGTTGGCTTCCAGATAGTCCTGGATTTGTATGTAGGCAGCTTCATCTAGGATTTAAGTAAAAATGGCATGGTGGTAATCGGTAATAGTTGGTAGGGATGGTGGGGTCCAGGGTTTGCTTTTTAAGTAATGGGAGGACGCAGGATTCTTTGAGATTGGCGGGTACCGTGTTTGATTTAAAGGAGGAGTTTATAAGCTTGGAGATAAAGGGAGCTAGGTCCCTAGCTGCGTCCTTTATTATTTGTGCTGGGCAGGTGTCTCCCTTACAGTTTGCGGGTTGGAGGGAGAATATTATTTTTTCTGTGTCAATTATGGAGATAGTCTTGAATCTGAAGGGTGTGGTAGTCTCCTGAGGTTGAGATGTTTGTTGATCAGAGGATGACAATGTGGCCTTTTTTTGCATTTTTGCATTGGAGAGAGGAGATTTTGTTCGATGGGGCATTTTGTATGTTGGTGCACCATACTTTATTTTTAGGGGCGTTGTCTATCGGTTGAATTGGGGATTTCAATTCGCAGAGGATGGAGAATAGCTCTTTAGTATTAGAGTTAGCTTTAGCAATCCTGTCTTTGAAGGTGTTCTTCTTTCTGAAGGTGTTTTGGTTTATTTCTTTTTTGTAAAATTTGGCAAATTCAGTTATTTTTGTTGTTTTCAGAAGGGGAGTGACACCAAATGGATTGGAGCTTTCTTTTTTGTAATCTTAGAGATTTGAGATGGGGCGTAAACTGTGAGATGGGCTTCCTGTTTGGCTTTGCGCAGTTTGGCCGGAGCAATTGCATCCAGTGCATTAGTCATAGCATAATTAAAGGTATTTACTAAGGTATCAGGATTGTTACTTTCCGATCCAGAGATAGCAGGAAGGAGAAGAGGGATAAGTTTCAACAGTTATATCCTTCTTACTTCTGGTCAGGAGAGGGGCTACCATATTGTTACTCTTGGGGCTGAGAAGATCTGGTGTGGCGGAGAAGGTTATTAAATAATGATCTGTCCATGTTTGTGGAGTAATATCGGTAATGTTGATGTTGCAGTTCAGTTCAGATACCCAGTCGAGGGTCCTTCCTTTAATGTGGGTAGGGGAGAGGACTTTCTGATCAAGACCGTGGTCATTTACCAGAGCTGCAACTGACTCTGCATGTTTGTTATCAGTATCATTAAAGCCGAGATTAAAATCTCCCATCAGTAGAGTTTGAGAGTGGTCTTTGGTAGTGTTGGCTATAAGGCTAGTTAGGTTGTCTTCAAATGTGCCTAGTGGCCCAGGGGGTCTTTATATAAGGTGGATTGATAGCGTGCGGTTATTACAGAGGGGCAATTTAGCTGTGAGTATTTCACAGGATGAGTAGGAAGCTGACGCGACAAGTCTAATAGGATGGGTAGATTTGAAGATGATGGCTAGGCCACCACCTCTGGCATTAGGCCGGTCAGCTCTGAGGATTTGGTAGCTATCGGGGACTGCTAGCATTGTTACACATGATTTTCTAAGTGTCTGCATTTAACTTTGTTTGAGTTTCGGACATGGGGATGTTTTGCCCCGTCGTTGTTATTATTCGCTCACATGGAGACGAAAAGAAATTCAGCGATGTTATTCTTCCGAGCGCCGTATTTTGACGCTTGGCGTATTCGATCACGTGACACTGTCACATGATTTGAAACAGCCTCCAAAAGGAGAGAGACTTCAGGAAACGCTATGCCGTCCAGGCAGTGGCGAATCCTTGAGTCTGTGACTTTCGCGTGCCGGTGAGTCTAGGGACCAGATGGGGTACACTGCATCTTCCTCTGTTCCTTAGCGGACACTAGATAGAAATAGGCTTTATTTACAGCTGTATGGTTTTTGTCATCACTTAAAATTCTAAATCATGCTTTGCCCCTGGTTGGTTGTGATTGTGATATCTAGGGAGAATTTGCCCTTCCTAGATATCACAATCACATTTGCCCTCCCTTCCTTAGATGGCGAGGGGAAATTAACATCAAACTCGGACTGGTGTTTGAATGGTTACATTGATTTTGTTGGTTTTGTGGTTTTTTACATTTAAGACTATTTTGTTTCTATTTTCTTTTCTTTTAGTTACCTGTATGCATTGTGGTTGATCCTTTCTACATTGAGGCTGAATCCATACATGTGTAAAGTTTTCAGCTTAGACACTCTCAGGGCGATAGTTCGTAGTCAGCTACACGCGCCTTGTGGGACAAACCACTCAGTGTTCGCCGTCTTTACTTTGGGGTAAGCATAGTATTTAATTCAGGAATGGCTGCACCTTTCTTCAGTTTAGGTACAGTGGTTGATTATTAGCCTTCATATACATCCCTTTATTGAGCAGGGTATTCCCTTCTTTTGGATCTACCCCACCATTAACCTGTCTACAAATGAGCTCCTTTTCCCGTGTGGGACTTTGACATATCTTTGGAGAGTGAGAGGACTCCTGTGAACTCAGCTCTGCTGACTTTCCCTTCATTTTTATCAGGTACATTTGTCTTCAGTACTTTTTACCTGACTGTTTATGTGTTGTGCACTTTTCTCTTTTTTGAAACCACACCGCTTGCATGCCCAATTAATTGCACATGTGTTCTTTACCTTGTCCATTCAGACTCTATTCAAATTGATGTGGATAGTTGTGTACAGCCTAGAAGGCGCATTACTCTATTTAAAATTGTTGGATTTTCTCTGGGTTGTTTTGAAATGACATGTTGTAATTTTGAAACTGATGATCTCCTAAATGTATGTTATTTCAGATTATTGTTTTGCTCCTGAAGAAGGGGGTGTTCCCTGAAACGCGTAGAGCCTTTCAGTTCATCAAAAGAATATTGATTTTGGACACTTCTCTTTAGTTTACTACAAGAAGATTTCATTTATATATTGATGGCCTGTTTGTAATTCTGATTTGATTCCTTTTGAAATTCATATGTGAACCAGAAGCCTCTGGATTCAATCTGTTTTATTAATGTTTTTGCTTTTCTGTATATATCCATCGATTTTGAAGTAAACATTTGAAACATTTGACTGATTGTGTATCAGCTTTAATGGTGTGCAGGGGACGGGAGTGTCTTTAGTTTTAGACACTTGTTTTTTGTTACTGCTAGCATTAGAGTCGGTCCTGCAGCCTCGTGTAGACAGTGTTCAGACAGGGCCGATTCTGAAATGTTTTTGTTGTTGCAAGTGATGAGATGTGCTAGTCCATCTCATTACATGCACCAAAAAAAGGAATAGCCCAGTCCACTAAGAGCATCTGAGATGCAGCTATTCAATAGCCCTTTTTCACTCCTTTGCACATTTGCACCAATCAGGGGGCATCTTTGAATATTTAGAAGAACCTCCGGATTCACAAATGAGGTGCACATTGTAATGGTCAGAAACATGGCACGTTCCCATGCACAGGTTGGGAACGGGCACAGGGTGATGCGGAAACCATGACAGTCTTTTCTGACCATGCCATGCATCTTTCATGAAATGTGACAGCTGCAGTTTGAAGCACGGTTGGTACACTTACAATTCGACTCCCCCAAAGAGGAAAGCAAATGTTATTTTGTTCTCAGATTTCACAAATACAGTCCACCACGTGGTTGCTGGGAGCCAGTCCTACATTAGCTTTGGAGTTCACTCACCACACTCATATATGCAAGGGGGGTATAAGGCACATCTTTGTGATACTCTTCAGCCCCCTCTCAAAATGAGCTGGTCACCTTAAAGAATAATGAGCACAATTTAAAAAAGTGCATCCTCCGAGCAATATTCATTTGTGATAACTTTTGAGAAGCTCACCCTATCAGTTTAATGTTGTTTTTCTGACACCATATCTAGTTCCTGTTCTTCCATCCTCAGGGATTAGATTATTCACTCACTTCTCTCCAAGGTCTTTATTTAGAAGTCTGTACCCTGGTGCAAATTACTTCTTTTGATCCCCACAGATTGACCAGAGTCCCTGCCCTTCCACTCCCTTATTATCCCTTTACAGGGATGTATTTGTAATACCACCTCCTTTCTCCTCATTCCCTCCATGTTGGTCCTTAGTGATTATAATGTTTCCTCTCGTATTGTGATTTTTGAGTAGGAACTTGGAAGACATCCGTTTATGTTTAAGAACAGCAATTCTGTTTCCATGTGTCCTTATGTGCACTGAAAAGCATTAATGGGTGTTGTGGGCATGTGTGTTGAATTCATGTGTTTCCTGGGCGTCCCTAGTTCTTTCTTTCTCCATCATGCCTCATACCTTTAATACGTCTTGTAGATAATGACTGACTGCTTATGTTGTCGCTTTTCCATGGTTGCTAAATAGAAAAGGAAGAGTTCATTCAAGACCCTACACACTCATGTGTTGAATGATTAATCTCATTGTTACCTGCAACATATGATGTGAGAGTGATTACTTGGTAGCGTTGCAAACTTTGCAAACAGGTGACCTAGTGTGTTGCAATTTGATCCTTAATGTGTTCACTTAACTGATGTTTGCTCTGGCATTAAGGAGCAATCTTCTTTCTTCATCATTGCGGTCACTTAAATAGGGCTGATTATTTTTTCAGGTTATTAAAGAATATTTAATTGATCTATTGTGTGGGTAAGTCTGTTGAGTCTATTGTGTCTCGCTCATGTGGAGCTCATGTCATGATTATCATAAAATGATGTCATGAAAGGATTTAAGCCACTGGCATATATTAGTGGAAATATCTTTTGTAGTTTACAATTCCAGGTGAGCTGGTAGGGGGGGTGGAGGGGGTTGCGGTGGGCAGTGCTTTCCATGCTTCATCTTTTAACACATAACTGTGATTTTGGGCCCTCTTTATGGCATACATAAGGCATACATAACCTGAATGAGTGAATCCTATCTTCATAAAAACTGAAGTTATCTGAAGTTATCTGGTGTAGGGTAAAGAGCACAGCAAGAAGGCTGAATGATCTACGCCTGGCTTTCTGGGATGGTTGTTCTATTCTGCACTACCAATCGTAGTGTGAGACATGGAATGCCCTGGAGGTCAGTGCAACCTGGCCCCCATAAAGCAAATTCAAGGATAGCATGAAACACTCTTCAACCAGAGGCTCTGTCATGCTCCCCAAGTGCAGAGCTGCATTTTTCTGCAAACAGGAGGTGTATCAGTTCCTGGACAATGTGGTATGTCAGAAGAAGGAGACAGACTAGGTTTTGCCATTTCAAGAAGTATTTATAATAAATAAGAAGAAGAATGCCTAACTTTGCGTAACCTAAGGGTTTCCCTAACTAACACAACTAAACTAGGGTGCTCATCGTGTGTTTTAAAGTTCAATCAAAAGTCTGTCCTCTATACAAAAACGAGTCTATGCTGGCCCTACCGCTTATACTAAATAACTAAAGACCAGGACAATGGTTCCTGTCTCCTGGGATGTTTTCCAGCAAGTCCATGTCAGTACAGGATCTTCAAATAGCTTCTAGCTATTCCATTTATCAGCCCTTCAATTCTCTTATGGGACGTTTCCACTTCTATTTATTTATTTTCCCTTGGCTTCATAAAGTCCTCGCTCTAGGTATCTGGACACCTAAATAGTCTTCCACTCTATTCTTCCCAATAGTTGTGGGTAATCTTTCTCCTGAAATCATTTTCACCCAGTGTTTATCTCCTCTTGTCTCACTTATTATTTTCTGTTTAGTTTTCTACTCACTGGGATCTGTGTAATGTAACCAGTGACAGGTTTCACTCTTCTTGTAGGTTAGGCATTCACTGGGACGAGTAGACTGATTCCCTGAATGATTCTCACCCTTCGTATTATATGGTCGTTCACTGGGACAAGTAGGCTTGTTGCCTGTATGTTTCTCACTCTTCTTATGGATTTGCCCTTCACTGGGATGAGTAGGCTGGTTTGCTGAGTGTCTCTCACTTTTCTTAGAGATTTTCCCTTCACTATTTGTTTTCTCTACTGTTACGTATATAGTCAGGCCATCCGTTACATATGCCGTGTTCATTCTCTTCAACTTTCTGTGTCTTGTCAGGATAGCTTTCTTCTGTACCTGTTGTTCAGTGATTGGGCTGTGGTATCCTTCTTCCAGCATGGTATCGGCACAGTAAGGGGGTTTCTCTTTCTTCCCCTCCTGACCACCACTTTCTTTTCATATCCCTGTCCTGGGACTTCTCACAACAGGATACGACTCCACAGGTCTCTCTCTCTCCAGGTGCAATGCAACTCAGGCACTTCACCGAACTGTCCTTCTTCGGTCAGGCTTCCTTGAATGTCCCTATTGGGACTCTCTCCTGGGCAATGGTTTGTTAGTCTGTTTCTCCTGTAGACTAATTGAAATGCGTGTTCCTCGCGGCTGCTCACACCGTACAAAGCAGCGTTCCCTCTGGGTTACCAGCTTCCCTGCTGCAGCAGGTTTGAAACTCTCTGGTCTCTCTCACTCGTTCTCTTGCTACTGCCACTTTTATGATGCTGCTCTAGAGATTTCACAGCTTCTTGGGACTCAGTTGTTGTGACACACTTGTTATGACTCCTTTGGGTTTCTTTGTCCCAGTACCTAACCGGTACTTGTTCTTTATGACTCCTTGGAGTTCCTTCAACTCAGTACCTGGCAGGTATTTGTCTTTTGCCAAAACATCACAGTAGCAAATGTATGAGGATTCTGGTTGTTTGTTAACTGGTATGGACTTAGTGGATTTCTCAGTGCAAAGAAAAGGAAGTTCCTCAGAATGGGAGACCTTGTCCACATGGGGAGAGTCTGTCCTGGTGAGGTCCATCTTGCATCCACCCCTAGGGAGGTCATTGCGTAGTGGGATCACCTCCTAGCCTGACAAGGAAAGGCTTCCCCCTGGTGGAAAAGTGAATAAATCCCTCGATTTGTCACAACACTTAATACACATTGTATTATCTCCAGTCCATTTGATTACACCCCTCTCATTAAATGTTCTCCTGCTTTAGTTCCCGTTTTCGACAACTGTGGAAATGACTTCCACTTGCATGGGGCGAAGCACAGTGTCAATGCATACTAATACCTATTTAAGATATTTATCTTATTGTTTAAGTTTATATCATATTTAAGAATTGTCATTGTTCCAGTAGATCTATTTTGTGTAAGATTTTCAAAAACAATTCCCAATTTAAAAAGAAAAAAGATAATTTATTGATTGCATTTTTTACACGGTTAAACCCATCAGAATCACGGCATTGATTACTTAGAAGCTTCACTTATTAGAGACTTGGATACAGGTTACAGACATATATTCAGTTGCAACATGTTAGGAAACAAAGACGGGGTGGTTACAGCCTATTCGCATTTGTCAAAGAGCCAAGTTTTAATCATTGTTTATATTATAAGATATTCTCTCATTGACCCTATCTACTAATGTTGTAACCCAAAAAATGCATTTCATCAAGCTCATGAGCAGCATGTTCTGTAACATGCCCTGGTGATACATCATTAAGAATGTAAGAGTAACTGACGTTTTGTATGAATTGTGGATCGCACACATCCTTCGGTCAAGTCTTACATCCCAAATTCTGATGACATGGTAATGCTTGTCTGAGATGACAACATTGCCATTTTTGGAGCAAACTGGTTATTATTTTTCTTCCCGTTATTTTGTAAGGCTGCACGCTGTTCATGGAATTCAAATCGGATGTAATAAAGCCTATGATCTGCATAATTGTTTGCCCATTGAATGTTCTGTCTTACGATAAACGCGATAATATAACAGACTGATTTTACACACTGCAGGACAAATGTCTATAATCCATGATTTCTAGTAACTATTTATTAGTCTCTAAATCTTCTCTGTCCTCCGCCCCACCTAATCTTACGCTAGCCATAAACAATAAAAGCGACATATACAGTTTCTGCCAAACCAGCTTACTTTCTTCTGACAGAAGTGCTTCAGACAGAAGATCACTAGAGACATTTGCTGTGGATTGCCATGTTGATAGTTATGTGCCTTATAATATACCCTGTCTTGAGAACGGTGTCCGCTGTCTCAGAAACATCTTTTCCCGGTAGCTCTCCTCTTACTACGAGATCTTGCACACGTTCTATAATGCTCATTATCTTAAAGCAGACTTGCTTCCACCATCCAACTTCCCGCCGATGATTGTTGAGGAATGGACCTCATCTGGGATTGTCAGTGTAGTCTTACCATGAACAACAACAAAATAGATTTTCAAAATGGTCTTTGAACAGCTATTTTTGCAATCCTCACTTTTCATTGATTAAGTTGCACTTCAACATATTAGGCTTTAAGCCAATGCTATGTTTCAGATACATTTAGATGATGCTGGAGAAAGAGGCATTAACACGTCCTCATCTGTGTGCTGTCATCATAGAGCTTAAAAAAAGGATGGACGTGTCGCCACACCAGATAGTACAATCTAATCAGGCTTTCAAGATGCACTCAGTGATTATGGATGGGTTAGATGTGCTACGCATACAAATCCCTCCCACTGGAATGGAATGTATGTGGCCGTTCAGATTATTGTTATTTGTTATTCCGCGGGTTCCAACACTAACTTCTAAGAGGTACTATGGCTTCAAATGATGACTATATCACAAAGGATGCAAGTGAAGAACTACTATCGACTTAAGTGTAGAAACGAGGGACCCATGGGGCCTGATTGACACAGCGTTTGCCAATCAGAGAAGACTACTATAAAAGGCTTCTGTGAATTAAGCCCATGGTGACATCTCCTCAGTAGGTTCTGTTGGCACATGCATTCAGCAATCACAGCCCTCAGTGATGCCCCTGATTTCTGGCAGATGTGGGTGTTAAATCACAAGACTTCCGGCCACACTGTTTGCAAAACTGTGTGCCACGGGGTGAAGGTTGTTCCTGGAGGATTACGCACTCACGACAAAGTCCAAAACCTTCGCCAGACGTGGGGGCATCCTCCTCTGCATGAGGACGCGGCTCGGGCATTTCTACAATCAGACACAGTTTTTTGTAGCCAGTCACCTACTGCAGACCGTTTGCCAAAACACACAACATAAAAGCATGACAAAGCGTGGCAAAGGGAATATTTTAGCAACGATTTGGCCCAAATAGGTTCCTGCTTACAACGTCATAAAGGTCAGTTAAAAATACCTTTACAGGATCTAGTGGTCAGATTTTTAAGTGAAACTAAATAAAAATCACAGTTAAACTAGTGGCTTACTATTGACATTTTTCATGAGTATTTACTGTTTTTAAAAAAATAATGTACAAGAGCAAGTGCTGCAGTAGGTCAGATAGCTTAGCGACTGTTGTGCTCCGTGATCAACCAGCAGGCCACTTTTTTGAATCCTGACCAAAACATGAATCCATTCGTTTTTTTGTACACGAAAAAAACCAGCAAAATTAGATTGACTAATATTTCAGAGCACCGGAAAACTGCCAACCTGTGGTAGAAAAAGCATCGTACCAGTTATTTCGAGCTATTGCTGGTCCGGTTATATAAGACAGTCGGGGTTACTTGCGGACAGGTATTTGCTTTACAAGAAAAATCTTCACTCTTCGTTCAGTTTCCATAGCGTTGATATTTGCAGTGAAAAAAGGAATAGCCATCTTTTGGATGTATACCTCCTTTAAAATGGGTCTCAGTGGAAAATCAAATGTTTTCGTTTTATTGTCCAACTATTTCAGTCCATCGAGAAACTCTCCACATGAGATGCTTCTGGCAGGTTTTTCAGGGCTTTGGGTTTTTCAGTTTCAATGACAGTAGAGGATCTGACAGTGCCCTGCTCCATGCAGAAGGTCACCGAAGGCTGCGCGTTGCTTAAATCACACCAAGAAAGGGTACCTAAAAGGAAAGTGCCTCGCTGGAGTGAATAGTCTTTAGAGTGAATTGAGCAGCTCTCTATCTTATAAAGATAAAACCCATAGACGGATCTAACAAAAGAGCAAAGAAGTATTTCGTTAAGAGGCATGAAAACATAATCTTTTCTAATAAATAGCTTGGAAATAAAACATTCATTATTCTCATGGGCAATGATAATAGGTGTGATATTTCCACATGCTGTGGTTTTAATAGCCGTATTAGTGGGGTGTTCGCGGCTTGAAACACGTGTGTATAGGCACATTGTAAATGCCATATCATATAATATCATATGTCATGGTGGAAATTCAATTTTCCGGCTCAGCAAAGAGGACTTTCAGTTGCGTAAAAGAGTTAGGATGGATGCGTGAGAATATGAAGAATGGTTGAACAAAGCCACGTTTTTTTCCCTTTCAATAGGCATTTGTCAGGCACTGCCATCATGGCCCCAATAACTCACATCATTTCTCGATGTTGCCACCTTCTGGTCAGCTGATGCCATAATTTAGAATGCATTGCCATGATGTACCCAGATTCTCAAATGTCATGGCTAGTCATATGGCAGGTATTGCTATCATATACCAAGCATTGCCATCATATGATCAGGTACTGACATCATTGGCAGTTTGTTGCCATTACAAGCCAGTTACTCACATCACTGCAATCAGAATGACTCAAAGTGTGTTTGTGCATCACAGTGTATTGTAGAATGACTTTAGCACCACTGAACACAGAATTGTCCATAATAAAAAGGTTTAGGTGATACAGCCAAATGTTCATGTGTGCATACTGTCTGGGTAGATCCCATCATATGCTTGTGATTATCTACATGGAGAGGATTTAGGTACGGGAACATGGGTCTTTCCAATACTTATGTTCAATATTGGCTCCAGGTGGATAATCCTGGATAACCACCATGCAAGCATGCTCACCTAGTGTGGTGGCGATTGCTATGGACACTGGCAGACTCTTGTATACACATAGATTGGGAATATCCATAGGATCTATAACTTTTAGTTCATATCGAAACTATGATTCAGTGAAACACGCAGAGTAGATGTCTTGCTCTGTGCAAATAATCCAGTGCAGAATGAGATAGAGTTTTCTAAACACACATACATGTGGTCTATACATCTATTACTATCTATGTGGAGTTTTCCGGCCCAGCCAACAGAGCCCTGGGTGTCCACCAAGTTCCAATGGGCGGTAGGTCCCAACCAACCAACAGAGCCTTGGGTTTCCACCGAGATCCAATGGAAGGTAGGTCCCGACCAACTAACAGAGCCTTGGGTGTCCACCGAGGTCCAATGGGAGGTAGGGGTTTTTGGTTTAGGTAGCAGCAATTTCTGTAACTTGCTACCACAGATGGCCATCTGATCTTTAACAGACACCTTAGGACAATGGATATTCTACAGTAAATAATTCCCCTAAAAGTCTATGACTGCCCATAAAGCACTTACAGGTTTCCGTTTTAGAATCAGTAGAACCTCTTGTAAGTCTAGGAGTGTTAACCTAGAGCACAGCAAAAAGTGGCACTAGAACCCTGGATATGCATTAAAACCATCATCACCGAAGAAACACCCTTGACTATGAGAATATTAAAAACAAATAACCTTGATCCTGCAAAGGTGAGACACGTTTTAATAGATCGCCATTGATGTGCATATGTTAATTGTATGCATTAGCTTTCAAGTCCACTACCTCTGATAAGAGCATCTTTATGAAAACTGCTATGGCACCATGCCACTGGTATCTTGCCATTTGCCTCTGTGCAATACAAACTGCAGACTGGTACAGCCACACTCACCTATTCCAGCCTCAGAACTGTAAGATATGTACAACTGTCTGAGCAGGTGGTGAATTGAGCTGATATTTATTTGTCTTTCCCAAAGTGCTAACATGCCTGCTTTAGCACGCCTCAGAAATTTAGGAAAATACAGTAGCAAACATTTGGGCAGGTAGGAAAATGGCAGTTTCAAAGAAATATGTTTTTTTTTTCCTGATGTGCCAAGAGCAGTACACTGAGATGCAGAGTGACCCCTAATGCGAGTGCCCCTCCCGGGAGATGCCGAGACACCCTTTGACAGGTTGAATCTGCTTGACAATGCAGTGTCTGTTCTGTGCCTACACTTCCCTTCCTATATAAATGTTCTTCTAGCACCCTTGTGTTGGTATATTTTGTCAGATCAGTTATTAAAGGCTTTTGAGGAGAATGTGAGAGACTGCCAATTTTGTGAGCAGTAGGTATTTGTGGTTGGAATGGTATAGTTGTAACCTGACAGGGATTTCGTTAGGGTGGTCTTAAGGACATTTTTAGATTTGCCAAGACCTTGTCAAAATCTTCTGTAAACCACATGCTTACTGCATATAGAGGAAAGTGTGTTGTTACAGAAGCTTAGGGGAATGAACTATGGGATACCGACCTGCTGGACGGGCTCCAAGCTGAGGAGAATGCTTTCCTCGCCTGTCTTTTGGGCATGCCTCCAAATATGGCATCATATATTACGCATCTTGAAAAAGGGCTTGCCCACATGTCTGATACATTGGGCATCATTACGAGGCTTGTGCTCCCGTATTGAAGGGGGCGGGTACGGGACCGGCCCCCTTCATCACGGGAGCGCGTATTACGAGGTTCCCTTTGCGGGACCCGGATCAGACGTCTGGTAAAACCAGGCGTCTTTTCCGGGACCTGCAAGGGGAAGAGGGAGGTAACAACGGGACACCTGCAATGTGCCCATCGTTACCTCCCACCCCATTCCCATTGAGCTCTGTGGGGGCTCAAATGGGAATGGGGAATGGTTCCTGCAAGCATGACTTACTGGGTCCTCCTATGTCGGAATGACCCGGTAAGTCCAAATTTCAGGAACCCAGTAACGGAGCCCGGTTTGGAGGCAGCCATGGAGCTAATAGCTCCATGGCTACTCCAAACTCGTAATGAGGCCCATTGTTGCTTACATCTATCTTGCTCTGGTACTCCTTGTGGCATGGCAAGGGGTTACCTAACCAAATCTTTGATAAAACATTTACTGTCTTTGGGTAACCACCACAAAGTTGAATAACTGATCGACAACAAAAAGTCTCTTGGAACTGTGGAACTGTGGAACTCAAGGAAAAGTGTTAAAAAGCGTGTTCCTGACACTCTGGAGTAGTACAAGGGAGGATCTGAATCTTCTGAAGTCTTTTGTAGGAAAATATATCCATCTCTCGCCAAAAGCAGGGATGGCCATGGATCTTGACCCGGTAACTCATTTTTACTTTCAGCCACTATTGACGAGAGCCACACTAAATGCCCTACCTGTTAAGTCAGTGACTAGCAACTGGTCTACCATGAAATATTCCAATGAAACTCACTGTCTCTGTGGTGTTTGAGAAACCCTGCCACAATTTGCTCTTTTGTGTCCTTTATATAATGGCTTGTGGAAACGCTACCATTTTAAATTTACTAAGGGTTTTCGGTATTAATTGTTTGAAACTTGATTTTGTGCTATTGATGAGATTACCAAATGCTACGAGCATTTTTAATTGTGAATGCTACTTACAAAGTGATTGGAAAAGAAGAACATCCTTCATCTTCTTGCAATGTGAACCAATTATTGTTATTTTATGAATAGTGCTTTATGATTTTAAATTTTGTTGGGTTTTTACTTGACTCGGGATCTGATTATTGTTATTTATTGATGTTGTTTTATGGATTGTTTTCACGAATCCGAACAAAAAAAAAACAATTGAAATTAAATGACTGATGTACCCAAGAGCCTTAGTTCCAAGCATGGAGTGGCAAGAATATGCAAGACTGAATGTCAAATTCTGAAACAACACGTTTCACCTTGTGGCATTCTCAGGTATTGTGTGCTTGATAACGATACCTGAAATTACAGACCAGGTAAGTGATTCCTTGCGTGGGTTTCTCAAAACAGCTGGTCCATGATGTTGTACCAAATTCAATCTGTCTAATTTGGTCATACCAACCTAAGGCTTGGTCCAAATATCTTTTCATGCAGTCTGTCATTACCCCTTACCAGTTTCGGATCCTTTCTATCTGGCTGATCTCAAGCACTCAAACACAACTACAATGGTTTATTTGGTGGAGTCCTGCAAGCATTACTGAGTTCCTGCCTTCATTTACTCTCACCTTTCCCCCATCTAGAAAGTGTTTTCAAGTTATCCTTCTCACTGAACTAGCTATCTGGTTATTTTTAGAAAGTTAAATGATGATAGACAGAAAACTGAATATTACAGTTAATAAGGTCTGTGAAGTAATGTTTCAAGGTCATGTTATGTTTAAAAATATAATGTGCACCACAAAAATGAAAAATAAAACGGTTCGCACTAACCAAATGTAGCCTGCACCATTTATTTTCTGGGAACACCTTTCAGTTGCTAAGTCACCAATATATTGGCCCTTTTAAAACTCCTGGTTGGTCTACATGTTAATGCTCTGCACAAATCCAGATCGTTGTGCAAAAGATAACAATTATTACTAAGTGTGTGTTTGACTTCCGTGCTGTATGTGCCATATGTTTTTATGAGCATGATAACAGAGTTGAAATCACAGTGTCTGATATTCTCTTCAAGGTGAGTGGATCTACTTCAGAGCAAACGTTTCTTTGCTGTTTCAGTGATTATCTTTTGCAAGTGCCCCATGTCTTTAACCCTTGTTGCCATATTGGATTCTTCCTGATCATTCTTTTCTATGCAGGAAGAAATGCTCGCTGCCAAGTGGAATTGGAATTGTATAGAATATACGGGTAGGTTGCTCGGTCCATTTTATTAACCTCTTAAATCTAAATGATGCATGTTTTTCCAGTGCCCACACCGCTCATAAGCCCAACTTATTTGCTTGCCAAAGATCTATCCTTATCTCATTTGATTCAAGGACTGATCTTGAAAGGATGTCTCTGTCCTAATTCCTCTTGCGAGACCTATGCAGATGAATGATATCAGTGTTTTAGACATATATGTGGTACAAGGGTAATTCTTTGAGCTATCAATGGACAGCATAGGAAATCCTCATCTTTATTCGGACCCGACCATAAACCTCTTAAATCCTCTGTTTTACAAGCAGAAACAACATGGAAAAATATCCTTCTGAGGTAACCTCTCTAAAAGAATCTGTAAGAAATACATGCAGGGACGTCATTTGGGGGTCGCCAGGGGTCGCAACTGCGACCTCTGTGGTGTCCCTTGCGACCTCTGTGGTGTCCCTTGCGACCTCTACTAAAAAAAAAAATTTTTTTTTTTTTTTTTTTTTTTTTTTTTAAGTTATGCAAGCTCCTGGGCTGTGGCTCTTTACTTGTGGGGTGGCTGGCTTTCTTGTTCAGGCCCCTTAAAAAAAAAAGACTTGAGGCACTTGTTCTTATTTTTCTTCTAACACTTTCAGCACTGACCCTAAATAAGAAAGAATAGGAATACCAAATAATGTGTCTTTCTGGAATTCTATACAGTAATTGCTGGCCTCATTAAATGTTTATTTCAGGCACACTTCAGTGGGTGAGTCACTGATTTAGTCTGTTCTTAAACGCCTCACTAAGCCTAAGCCGTTCATCCTTCTGAGGTCGATAAATGAGTACCAACACAGGTTGGGTGATATTGGGTGTATATTTTTTCTATATAAAGCGCTTAATGATGTGTTATTATATAGCACTTACGCTTATCATTTGGTCATGGACGTCTGCTTGCATACACAGTCATTTGGTAATACGGGCCAATAAACACTGAACTTAATGATACATATGGCGATCCATTCTTGTATGAATGTACATCATATAGTGATATCATAACTATATTTTTCATAGTTTACAATGCTATGTGATGCCACTTCCTGTTTTTTCAACGGGTGAAATGTCGTGTACCATCGCTACCCGCTATATCACTTTGGGGCGGGGTCTAATGACATCACTTCCTGTGATGTCATCAGAGGGTCAAGGGTCGGGTGATGTCACTTCCGCTACCCCTGGCATTTTGGTGAAATGACGTCCCTGAATACATGGTTACAATTTTTGAAGCAAAAAAAGATTTTCTCCAAGAATATATTCTTGGAGCTGATAATAGCCTAAGAAAGTGATTACAAATCATCTCTGACATTCTATACTCCAGATTCTCAGCCCAAGCTATCCCTGCTTCAGAAGAACAATGTACTGCTTTAAACAATGTTATCTTACTTAAGTTGAAGTTTTCATTAAAACATTTAAATTCTGAAAAAAAAACAAAGACCTCCTTGTTAGGGAGAATTCTCTGTTTAGGCTGAATTTCCTAACCTAGTGAGTCCCCCAGCAGCTTTGCTGGATTTCTGGAGTTTGTTTTTTTCCATTCTGCCATGAGTGAGACTCTTTTTTTCCCACTCTTGGACATGTATGTGTGTAATTCCTTTGAAATGTCAATGTGTTCGATGGGCTATGGGGTCTTTTACTCCATAGGGTCTCATATGTTTTTCTATGTGTGTTACACCGCACCCTACGTGCCGTAGCACTGGGGCGTCCTAGCGGACCCCCACCATAGACTCCATACCCGGGGGCTGACTACTGTCTCCCCGGGCATGTAAAGTCACCATTGGCTTTACTAGACCTAAATTTACTAACAGAACTAGTACACACCATTTTATTGTGGACGTACTAGTAGGGGTAATTCGATTACTCCTGGATCTGTTACTCGAGGGGCACTGTCCCGTCCCCCCTCGTCGAGTTTTGGCTGGTGGCAGTGGAAACTACTTGTTATGTTCTACCCCGAACATAACCCTATGGGATTCGTCCCATTGTTGGAGATTGACCCTTTTTCTCGTTAATCTCCAACGTACCACCGGTCTACTTATCTTAAATAAGTTTATCGGATGGTATTTTCTGCCAGAACTCGGTTTTTAAAATGGCGTCTGTGTTCGTCTCTGTGACTCCTAAACCAAAGGTTGAGCCCTTTGGTACACTTTTGGCGGGCCTCTGGACAGAGACCCTCCAAAGTGGTATCATTCTGTCTGGGTTACCACAGAGGTGTGGGAGGTGGATTAGGCACCCTGGACCGAGTTGCCTTGCCAACTCCGGTCGCACTCTGGATTGATTGGCCCAAGTGGTGAGCCTTCCCGCTCACCACTAAGCATGTGTTGATTGACAGCTAGGCTGAATGAATGGGGGTTTTCTGCATAAAAGCAGGGCTTTTGAGACTGGATCTTCAGAAGTCGCCACAGGACCTAAGAATCCGACGAGGGTAACGCTGAGCCGACCTGCACGATGACACCTCCGGTGGAGCCCTGCGGAACCGACTCACCACTTCCCGCCGAAAGAGGAGATCTCCCTGCCAGAGAGTCTCTTCCCCTGGCTGGTAGGAACAACCAGTCCCCTTTGCTTTTTATTCACCTCAGGACGCAGTGGTCGAATTGCCCGTGCAGAGCACCTCGGCAACCGGATAGCCACTACTCCTGTACCGCGACCAAAAGGTGGTGCCTTGTGACGGAGCACTCCGCGGCTGGTCTCTTCCCTGGTGGTGCACCGGACTTCACTTTTCTTCAACAACGAGAACATCTCTACTCTTGGCAAAGACCCGACGTGCATCCACCACCAGGAACAACTGCCCCCGCCGGAGCTGCCCTCCACAACAAGGTACTGTGTCCGCCTGGCTTCCCTTTCGATCGGTTCGAGTGAGGTGTCTTAATCCTCTCTGTTCCGTTGGGTCGCCTCCAAGCTTTTCTCATTTATTGTTCTGAACTGGTTCAATCTGCCGATAACAATTTGCTACAAAGACTTGAATGCATCTCCACTAGAGACTTTTTGGGACATCGCGCCTTGCCTCTCTCCGAGTGGGCCTGGCCTCTGAACTTTATGATCTATTGTGATTCTTGCCTTCCTGCCTTGCATTTTATCCGCGAAGGATTGAACTGTGTTGATTTCATAACCTGCCTATCTTTTTCTCTCCCATCCTAACTAATGTTCGAGTGTCATCTAGGTTGAGGTATACACCTCTGTCTCAAAATAAGTGGTACCGGTAGAACCTAGAGTTGTCGAAATATTGCTAGGGGGATTGATCGTTTTTCTGCTTCATAGAGTAATTGTGTTTGATTTGTTTGCCGTGAATTTGCTATAGTGTTTTTCATAGATGTTTTGTTATAAATAAATACCTTAATATCTTTACACTAAGCCTCGTTGCGTGTTTGCTTGCCTTACTGTGAAGAATTGCCCTATTTTGTATACTCCACATACTGCTCAACTTTTCTTGAGAGAAGTCTGACTGCTCAGCCACAGCTACCAAGTGAATCGGTGTGGTACAGACAGCTACCAAGTGGGTTCACCGCCAAATGCCTGTAGTCCTAAATCTTTTGCAGTGGTCCCAGAGGGAACTGCACAGGTTTCCGCCTAACACTGGTGTACAGCGGTGGGATTTGTATCGAGTATACAGTTTAGAGTGCTTTTCGACACTGTAGGATAACTAACCACAAAACTTTGCACAAAAAGCAACTTTCAAAAAACATGTCTACGATGGAAACTTACAGTCAAGAGTCCTTGTCAGGTGAAAATACTGAGAGTCTGCGAGCTCTCTGTAGGCAAGAAAATCTTCCTATAAGAGGCAAGAAGTTAGAACTGATAGAGAGATTGCTGGCGAACCAAAGTCTGGGTACTGGTTCAGAGGAACCAATCTCTCCAGCGACTGTAGATAACAGTGATGGTGTTGATCTGAATCGTAATTCTGATGATAGCGATGAAGAGGCTGACGAGGACAGAGAGGCTAAGAAACTGTCGCCCCTGCACCTCTGCCTGCCTTACCAGCTGTGCCTACGGGGCCCATACCAGGTCCCACAAGTAACCCTGCTTATTTTGAACTTGAAAAAATGAAGCTCGAACTAGAATATAAACGGTTCTTGGCTCAATCTGAATGAAACCAAGAGCTCGAGTTCAGACGAATGAATGCCCAGGCTGAGCAAAAGCAAGCTTAGTTAAGACTCAGGGAAATAGAACTTAATCATGAGTTACAGATGAAAAAGTTGTCTATGGAAAATGCTTCTCTCTCCTCTGGTTCCTCTAGGAGCTCCAGTCCCAAAAGACCCCGGATGCCGAAGGAATTAGTGGGTATGTATGAACCGAGATTGGATGTGTTGGATTGGTTGAAACTGTTTGAATACAATCATGGGCTCCAGGACATCACCGGGAATGCTTTGCTTCCCTGGTTGTTCTCTAGGCTCCCTCCTGTTGCGACTGATGTGGTAATGGAATTGGGGGAGGTGGATAAGACGGATTACGAAAGTGTGAAACTAGCTTTAATAGCTAGATTCGGGAAGACCCCTTCCCAGTATTTTAAGAGGTTTAGAACCCTCAAAAAGCATGATGGTAGCCCTTGGGCTACCTGGGTGAGTGAAGGGTTGAAAAACTTAGAGGGATGGATTAAGTGTTACAAAGTGAACACTTATGAGGGTATGAGGAATCTTTTTATGTTGGAGTCTATTTATGATGCCTGTTCTCCTGAGCTCAGACAGCACTTTGCTGATTCGAAGGAATTGGATTCCAGGGAGCTAGCTAAGGCTGCTGACTTGTGGGTTGCCAACAGGGCTACTCATAAGGATTCTGGGGCAACTCAGAAAAAGGATGAGGGAAAACAGCCTAACAAAGACTCAAAAGAGAATTCTAATACCTCCCAACCCAAAGAGGTCCCCAAACAACAAAATAACCAGGGTAGACCCCAGGGAAAACCACAACAGAATAGTGTCCCTTCTGGTCACAAACCAGAAGGAGGTCAGAACAAGCCACCATTCCAGAGAGCATTTGGAACATGCTATCTCTGTGGGGCGACTGACCATATCAAAGGAGATCCAAATGTAAGGGTAAACCTACTGGGATCAGCACAGTCTCCTTAGCATTCACTCCTGAGGAGGAAGTCCAAATGACTAGTGCTCACTTTGAAGTCTTTGCTGAAGAACCTTTGGTTCTTCAAGCAAGTGTATCAGTAGAGTGAATGAATCTGGTGAGTAATCAGAATAGGAGTGTGTATGACTCTATACCAGAAAACTCTAAATGTTATTATGTGGACAGTGTTCTTGTCAACGGCCAGGATACTCCTGCCAGGCGAGACTCTGGGGCCAGCAGAACAGTAGTGGACGAAAGCTTTTTCAGGCCTGAGGATGTTGCTAAGGCACCCAAAGGTCCCGCTAAAATGTCTGGAAGCCCTGTCCAATTGGTTCCAATTCTACCAGCCCTCATTCAGTGTAATGACATGACAGTGTTGATTCCTGTCAGTGTCCAGACTGAGGTGCCTGGGAGAGTCCTGTTGGGGAATGATCTAAAAACTCTAGGAGTAGTATCCAGGACCCCCAGGCCTCCCAGTATGGAGAACCAGAACCAAACCAAATTGGCTAGGGAGGCCACCTTAATGAACCACTCTAAGCCTGTGGGACCCTCTGCTGAGAACCCCACTTCAAGCCCTGGTGTTGGTAAGTTGACCTCTGACCCAGGCAAATTTCAGGCTAACATGTTAGGGAAATGGGAGCCCCAACCAAGCTCCATCATTGTTCCCCCAGTTATAGAGTCTTTGACTCCCCCTGCTTCTGAGGAAGAGGTGGATAGACCTACTGGAGCCCTAACTAGACCTAAGAGAACTGATAATTCTCAGTGCTGGTGGAAAACTAGAAAAGAAAAGTCTAAGGCCACAAACCTTCAGACTGTTGGACCTTCCACAGAAGACTCCAACCCAATTCCTAGACTTAAGGGGGAAACTCATAAAGTAGGTAAGGTAAGATCTCAGAGGAAGGAGAAGCATGTACTTTGCTTATCTCTATCCCCTCCAACCAAGAGGCCTAAAACTCAACCTTCTCTCAACAGAGAGGTAGGGAAGACCTCTGGAGGCCCCTCTAGATCTAAGGGAATCCTTTATAAGGACCCCTTGAAAAAGCCTAACACAGGTTCAGAAGTTGTAACAACTTCTGAGGGACTGGTCAACCAGATCCCCTATAAACTTAAAAAGACTGATGTTCCTAGGGAGGTTTGTAGGTCATATAGCTTACAAAGGAAAACCTGGAAACCCATTGAACATAGGTCAAGGTGTCACCACCAAAATGCTGATGGTCTCTCTAGGATGTATGTCATTGACTAGAGGTATGAGATTCATCCAGGAGTGGATTAAATCCTCCTGTCCCTTAGTCTGGGGGGGTGAGTGTTAGGGAGAATTCTCTGTTTAGGCTGAATTTCCTAACCTAGTGAGCCCCCCGGCAGCTTTGCTGGATTTCTGGAGTTTGTTTTTTTCCATCCTGCCAAGAGTGAGACTCTTTTTTTCCCACTCTTGGACATGTATGTGTGTAATTCCTTTGAAATGTCAATGTGTTCGATGGGCTATGGGGTCTTTTACTCCATAGGGTCTCATATGTTTTTCTATGTGTGTTACACCGCACCCTACGTGCCGTAGCACTGGGGTGCCCTAGCGGACCCCCACCATAGACTCCATACCTCGGGCATGTAAAGTCACCATTGGCTTTACTAGACCTAAATTTACTAACAGAACTAGTACAAACCATCTTATTGTGGATGTACTAGTAGGGGTAATTCGATTACTCCTGGATCTGTTACTCGAGGGGGCACTGTCCCGTCCCCCCTCGTCGAGTTTTGGCTGGTGGCAGTGGAAACTACTTGTTATGTTCGACCCCGAACATAACCCTATGTGATTCGTCCCATTGTTGGAGATTGACCCTTTTTCTCGTTAATCTCCAACATACCGCCGGTCTACTTATCTTAAATAGGTTTATCGGATGGTATTTTCTGCCAGAACTCGGTTTTTAAAATGGCATCTGTGTTCGTCTCTGTGACTCCTAAACCAAAGGTTGAGCCCTTTGTTCCACTTTTGGCGAGCCTCTGGACAGAGACCCTCCAAAGTGGTGCCATTCTGTCTGGGTTACCACAGGGGTGAGGGAGGGGGTTTAGGCACCCTGGACCGAGTTGCCTTGCCAACTCCGGTCGCACTCTGGAGTGATTGGCCCAAGTGGTGAGCCTTCCCGCTCACCACTTAGCATGTGTTGATTGACAGCTAGGCTGAATGAATGGGGGTTTTCTGCATAAAAGCAGGGCTTTTGGGACTGGATCTTCAGAAGTCGCCACAGGACCTAAGAATACGACGAGGGTAACGCTGAGCCGACCTGCACGACGACACCTCCTGTGGAGCCCTACGGAACCGACTCACCACTTTCCGACGACAGAGGAGATCTCCCTGCCGGAGAGTCTCTTCCCCTGGCTGGTGGGAACAACCGGTCCCCTTTGCTTTTTATTTACCTCAGGACGCAGTGGTCGAATTGCCCGTGCAGAGCACCTCGGCAACCGGATAGCCACTACTCCTGTACCGCGACCAAAAGGTGGTGCCTTGTGACGGAGCACTCCGCGGCTGGTCTCTTCCCTGGTGGTGCACCGGACTTCACTTTTCTTCGACGACGAGAACATCTCTACTCTTGGCAAAGACCCGACGTGCATCCACCACCAGGAACAACTGCCCCCGCCGGAGCTGCCCTCCACAACAAGGTACCGTGTCCACCTGGCTTCCCTTTTGATCGGTTCGAGTGAGGTGTCTTAATCCTTTCTGTTCCGTTAGGTCACCTCCAAGCTTTTCTCATTTATTGTTCTGAACTGGTTCAATCTACCGATAACAATTTGCTACAAAGACTTGAATGCATCTCCACTAGAGACTTTTTGGGACATCGCGCCTTGCCTCTCTCCGAGTGGGCCTGGCCTCTGAACTTTATGATCTATTGTGATTCTTGCCTTCCTGCCTTGCATTTTATCCGCGAAGGCTTGAACTGTGTTGATTTCAGAACCTGCCTATCTTTTTCTCTCCTGTCCTAACTAATGTTCGAGTGTCATCTAGGTTGAGGTATACACCTCTGTCTGAAAATAAGTGGTACCAGTAGAACCTAGAGTTGTCGAAATATTGCCAGGGGGATTGATCGTTTTTCTGCTTCGTAGAGTAATTGTGTTTGATTTGTTTGCCGTGAATTTGCTATAGTGTTTTTCATAGATGTTTTGTTATAAATAAATACCTTAATATCTTTACACTAAGCCTCGTTGCGTGTTTGCTTGCCTTACTGTGAAGAATTGCCCTATTTTGTATACTCCACATACTGCTCAACTTTTCTTGAGAGAAGTCTGACTGCTCAGCCACAGCTACCAAGTGAATCTGTGTGGTACAGACAGCTACCAAGTGGGTTCACCGCCAAATGCCTGTAGTCCTAAATCTTTTGCAGTGGTCCCAGAGGGAACTGCACAGGTTTCCGCCTAACACTCCTTCACTCCACCCATTATGGCTCAGAGACAATCACCTTCTTCTGATTCTGACCAAACATCTTGTAGTTTTGAATTTCATCCAATGTATCCTCAGCAAATGTTGGTTCTATTAAAACATCAGAAACCAAGGATGGTTCGGATGGATCGGAGGACCCTTTAGCAACCTTGACGGCAAGATCGTTTCCAGAGACAATTGTTGAACATATAAGAATATTGATCTACAAATTCTTAGCGGAAGTTGTGGTTCCAGTTTAATTATTAAAGAAGCTACTACTTCTCCTGTTCTTAAGAAGCAGCTATTAGATCTTTTGAGTCTATGCAATTACAGACCAGTAGTAGCTCTCTCTTTGAAATCAAATACTGAAGCAAGTAGTAGTTTCACAGCTGCAAGATTTTGTTGCATTCAATTTAATGTTGAGTCCATTGAAATCTGGCTTCTGTCATCAGCATGGAATGGAGACAGCACTTTTGTCTCTCTCGGGTGACATCCTGAAAGGCGCAGATGAGGGTTGTTCACACGGCTAGTCATGCTGGATTTGACAGCCACATCAATGCGGTAGATCATACAATCATAATTTAACTACTTGACAACCTACTTTCAATGTCTAAACCAGCATCTGACGCGTCTCCCTCATTTCTGTCAAAGGGAACACACAGAGTGAATTAGGGACACCATGAATCCCCTAAACAATCCTTTTTATGGGAAGTCCCACAGGCATCACTGTTGTCACCTCTATTATTTATCCTATACTTGAGGCTCCTTCATGATATCTTTAAGATATTGAGCACCATGCATATGCAGACGATACTTAAATATATTTTAAATTAGCAAATTGTAATTGTGAATACAATTCCTTAGCACAATGTCTTGTCGAAATTGATGCTTCATGTTGCACTCCAAATCAATCCTAGTAAAACAATGTAATTCTCGTTGGACAAAAACATAAATTCTTCATCCAAAAAGGCCAACCTCCTAAGCCCATCCTGTTTGGCCTTCCAATGTGCTATGCCACTAAAGCATCACATCTTGGCTTTAAGTGTCAAAACGATCTCTAACGAGATGGTCAGATAAGTTTTGTAGTTAAAGCAGCTGTCACAATTCACTCCCTTTGCTCTCATTACCACCATTTAGGGGCATGATTTGTGAACTGCTTCATATTGACTTACCATCTGATCCCCATAGCACAGTACTGTGCCAATTTGGGAGCTCATAACACCTATTTTTTCATGTCACTTCACTTCCGGATCCATTTAGCATTTTTGACAGCCAGTATTCTTATTTTAGTCAAAAGTCAATGCTTTCCAGTATTCCTTGCTCACTGCTTCATCCCCACCATAGGAGGACAAGGTTGGGTAGAGGTGTAAGGAACACCTGTGTCTGCAGGTGCTAGCAAGCATCACACCTGAGGTGTGTAGTCATTATTCAGCTTTAAAAGTGTCAGGTATTCTTCCCCTATTCAGGCTATTTTCCCTTATTCAAGTTTCTTTCCCATTATTTCTCTTTTATTATCCTTTTTTAGATTAGCCTTGTGTGGGTGGGAAGTTTTCTATTATAGTTGGTTTGGCCTTAACTTCCTGATTCAGAATCCTGGTTCTGACCCAAGGCAAAATGGAGTTTCACAGTGACAGCTCTGATTGGTTAGAAAACACTGCTGAACAACAATGAACATTCTAAACTGTCACTCTTTGCCTTTCATCATCTAAACCCAAGCTGAGAGGACGTGTGTAGTGGCTGCTCCTGCTTTAGACTTGGGCCTGGTGGATTTTATCCTTCAGGCGCTAGCAGTTGAGCGGCTACTTTCTTGGGGGTTTCAGGAGAAGTTATCAGCTGACAGGAATGCGTTTTGAAGACAGGAAACTGAAGATCTTTAAGAAATCGTTCTGGAGATAAGTGACTTTGTTTAACTGCTGCTCTGTTTATCTTAAAGACATTTTTTGCGCGAGGTTAACGGGTGAACGCTATTTGTTAAACACGTACTACGTGTAATCTGAGACTAACCGTTGAACCTTTGCGCGTGCGCGGGAAATTTGCACGTGTGTTTTCAAGCGCGTTGTTTCGGAGTGAGAATTCTATTGCGCGTGTCTTTTCCAGCGCGTGTACTTCCAGGCGAGAGAATTCAACTGCGCGTGTGTTTTCCAGCGCGTGTGCTTTCTAGCGCGAAAATCTGTTCGCCGCGTGAGAACTCTATTGCACGTGTGTTTTCCAGCACGTGTGCTTCCTAGCGCGAGAATTTGTTCGCCGCGTGAGAACTCTAGAGCGCGTGTGTTTTCCAGCACGTGAGAATCTGTTTGCCGCGTGAGAACTCTATTGCGCGTGTGTTTTCCAGCACGTGTGCTTCCTAGCGTGAGAATCTGCTCGCCGCGTGAGAACTCTATTGCGTGTGTGTTTTCAAGCACGTGTGCTTCTGCGCGAGAACTCAATTGCGTGTGTGATTACCAGCGCGTGTGCTTCTTAACGCGTGAACTCGACCGCGTGTGAACTCTTTTGTGCGTGGGCAAGCGTGTGTGTTTTCCGCGCGTGGACTTTTCTGGCAGTGCGCGTGTTCTTCAACGGAGGAAGTTTTCAACGTGTGAATCTTCAGTATTGAGATTATCTGCGTGTGTGTTTAGCACGTGTTTCTTCAAGAATTCACAAACTCTATAGAAATGTAAAAAGTTTGAAAACTAAAGAAAAGTTTGAAAGAAAAAATTAAAGACAATTTAACTGGACAATTAGTGAATTTTAGAGAAAAAAAAGGCAAAGAGCAAAACTTTCCAGGTTTGCCCAAATTAAGAAGTTGCTGTGAATTTCAAGAGTCTCAAGTAAGAGAGATTTTCAGCTTCTTTACAAGCTTCTCTAAGAAATTTCAGGAGAAGTACAAGGTATGATTCTTAATTATTAGTTAAGGATTTAAAGTCTTTCCAACTCTAAAGGTTAAGTAAGTAATAAAATGATTTGTATCTACGTTTCTTATATCCTCTGCAGTTTCAGCTTTGGTTAGCCTTGACGCAGTCAGCCTGGTGTTGTTTTGTTATCCACTTCCCCCTTTCCCTTTGGGGTGTAGTTTGCAGAGCTGAATTAATATCTAGTTCTGGGAATTACATTTCAGGGGGATTGTCGGGGGTTCAGCAGCTTCCACGTACACAGGACCTCTCAGCCTGACAAAAAGCTTCAGTTTGCTTCAGTCCAGAGCTGGTTATTGTTGTAGGGTTCCTGTTTGTAACTGGTTCCTTGTTCTTATGCATAGTGTCTAGTTCCGAGTTTCTTATTTTGTGTTCATGGTTTTCGAATTTACTGTGTTATTCAGCATTTTCTGCTTCCACGATTCCCTTCCGTCTTCTTCTGCTTTGTAGTACTTACTTTCCTGTGCTTTCCTTTTCCTGTGCAGCCCAGTTGGTCTGTGTTCTTTATCCCTTTCTCTTTGCCCTGTTCTGCAGTGTGACCTTGATCCTTTAGACACCTTTCATTTATAGATGTACTATTTTGTACCATTTTCCTTGCTTCCCTCCATGGGGAGGGTGGAGGTTTTGCATGTGTACTTTTGTTTTCCCTCCTCCTCCTGTTCCTTTACTTTCTCTTGGATTCGGTTCCTGGGTTTTCCTTGCACTTCTCTCTTTATTCTCTATTGATTGTTTGGTGCAGTGTGCTGTCGTTTCCAGCTCCTGTGTGAATGCCTATGTGTTCCTCACTAGTGTGTAAGCATTATTCTTACTTGTCTCTTGTCAGGAGCCTCATGAAATTAAGTTATCCTCCCTTTGCTGTTATAGCCTTCTGGGTCCCTGTTAAATCAGCAGGGTTTGTGGGCTTCGCTGAGATTCCGGGTGGTGCTTCTCCGCCTTGTGAGTATGGTTTTTAAGTTACTGTATACAATACCATCAAGGGTGTTAGCTCACAGATCCTGTCATTGCTTGTCTTGTATGTGGATTTAGTGCTGACAGTGCCTCTAACAGCAATTGTCGGTGAGGTACTTGCCAACTTTCTTTGTACTCATAACGAGCTTCCAAGTGCTTAGCCCACAACCCTTTTCATATATTTGTATTCTTATCATACTCTACTCGCATATCCTGGGTTTTAGTGTGCATGTGTCTTGGTTCCTGAGTATATCTACTTCTATCAGAGATTCTCTGTTGTTGCTTCTAAATTATAGCATGCCCTTCCTCAGAAGATAAGAGATATTAACAATTTTCTTCAATTCCGAAAAGTTATGAATACCTGGCTATTCTGTTAGTATCTGTTCCTGTTTTATCTGCAATGGCATTCTAGCTTATACTGGGTTCATGGCTAGTTCACATCTCGACACAGTTTATTCAGCATGTGGCACACTGTAAACCTAGATTAGAGTAAATTGGTGGAATTCCCTAAATGATATGCTTAAAATAAAAGTGTGGTGGCTGTGCACAGAGAATGTGTTTGATGGTTGTATGTATTGGAGGATTCCAAAACATGTAGATTTCACATTTCTGGTCTAGTACTTTAATGATGATGTACAGAAACACGAGTGATCCCTTACTGATTTTGGATGTAAATGAAACGTTGATATCACATCCATTAAGTGATCTATGAAATCCAAAAATTGTTAGTTTGGCAACTTCCATAAAAGAGAAAGGAAATCAATGCTGTCTTAAGCTTATAATAATACAGATGCTTCAGTTCTAAAAGTTATTATGGCATGCCACTTGGTTTTACTCATGCCTCAGTCTGCTTGCCATAGTGCGTTGTAACCTTTCTCCCATTGCTTCGGTTCATAGTTGTTCATAGAACACATTATCAAACAGAAACTGGTTGCTTTTCAGTGTAAGGTCAACCATTTGTAACAGCAGCATATTACTATGACTCAACATACTATATGATCAGCCTGTTGGTAAGATCTGCATTACCCCACACTGAAGTGAAATTCAGAAGAACAAGCCAAAAAACATTGTTTGTGCTTGGGACATAGAACAAATGAACAGCGTCCACTGTGTCTGTTATGTAAAATGGTTGTCTACAAAAAAAAGGGTTCAAATTAAATTCAAAAACGTTTCATAATGGATCCTGTAGAAGACACGTTAGGTCTATTTTTAAGTCTAGTAATGGATTGCTGGAACTTTCACAGTAGGTACAATGTACTGTAGAAATCATTGTAAACTTGTTACTAAGATAAGTAATGTTTTCCTGCTCTATATAACCCAAGGTGTTCCACCTGTCAAGAAGGCCATACAATGTATAATGCTGCTTAATGTTCAGATTGCTAGAGCGATACATAGAATGCAAGGCTTCTTGTAGCTATTACCTCAACATAATTATCAGTAGCCAAAACTACATTATCCCACAAACCCCTTATCCGACTGCGAGAATTATGTGTAACGGAATCTCTTTAGAGAGAATTTGTATACCATGGGAAAATATATTCTACAATGCCCTACAGACTTGTTCAAAAGCAAAAATGTGTTTATTTGCATTTTATTTTATATTTGTATTTTTTCTGTAGCACCTTTGCCAAAGTGCTGAACAATAAACATTATATAAATGTATGAGAAGAAGCTAATTACACAATCAATAATCAGGAAGAAGAGAGAGAAATAAGTTAGTCTTAAGAGTGAAAAAGAAGGAAGAGACCTGACAGAGAGCTGACGTTTGTTTCAGTACTTAGGAGATAAAAGATAAATGAAACAGAACTGTAACGCTGCACAAAGAGGATGAGGAACTACAAGAAAACAAATTTGATTGAGATCAATGACTACAATTAGGGAAATAAAAATAAATCAGAGAGGAAAGATATGAAGACGCTTTAATAAACACATGAGAAATGAAAAATCAAACGTTTTTTCATACACTTTTTCTTAGCCGCACCCCCTTCTTTCTCTTTTTATTTTGCAGTGGTCAGCTGGTAAAAGTAGATCTAGGTCACATTACCATTACCCAACCAACCTGCAAATCACTGCTAATACTTTGGTGCCTTTTTGGCACTCTTAGCCACCCACCATTGTTTCACTTGTTAAGCTGCCTTCCACTCTCTTTTCTTTTGTAGTTGGTCAAACGGTTCAAGTGTATCTAGGTTCCATGTCCTCTGTTGCATGAGCCAGCCTAGCCCTGCTCATTTCTTAAATCTTAGATCACAGGGTGCCTCTCACCCAGGCATTTAAAGTGTAATTCAGGATAAACAAAGAAAAAGCCAATTACTGTTTGGTCTTGTTAGGGCCTGGAAAGAGCCAAAACCGCTGCTCCCACAATTTCAAAGTGCATGTGGATCTAGATAATTAAAATATTTGGTAATTTGTTCTTCGGCTTTTTCTCACCTGCTCTGGCATTCAAAAGCCAGTTCCACAAGGATGCAGATGAGTCTGGGCTGCTGTGGTCATATTATCACTGCTCCTTTCCCTCCTGCCCGCCCTTTAGCTCAGTAGGTCTTCATTTTGTTTCCCATACAGCTGAGTGTTCGGAAGCCAGCAATGCCAGGCCTCAGTTGCGCCTTGTCCGCTTTGGTCACATGATCACTTCTCCAACCTCTGCCCATATACCTACTAAATTGTAATGGCATCATTCTATTTCCCTCCGAGCTCAAGAATTCAAAAGCCAGCTCTAGCAAGCTGTGGTTGTGGCAGGCTGTTTTGGTCATGTGATCAGTGCCTTCACCTCTCCTGTGTTCCCGTTGACACACTAATATTAAAACATGTTCTTGTTTTCCTGTACATCTCTAGCATTCACATGCCAGTTCCAGCAAGATTTGAGTCCATGCAGTTTTGTTTAATGATCACTCTGCGCCCCCTATTGCTGCAAGCAACCTATTTCATTGGACATTGGTAATGAAGGATGAAGAAATTGATTTTGCCTCTTTGTGCCTTTAAGGGCTGTCATGGAGAAAGGGCCAGACCCTCTGTACTATGGAACCCAATTGGATATCACCTTGTGTCTCGTAACACCACAATCTCTACACTTGCTAATGTGTGTTCCTGCAAACAAGCTTGTCAGCACTTAACATCTAGCCTTGTGAACCTTATCCAAGATGCCCTCATCATCCCCTCAAACCTCCCCATTACGATTGCATAACTTGATGCTTAACATTTACTCAGTTGGCTTAGAACCAATCTCATAACTACTCATACACCAGATGCCAAAGCATCACCGACAAGACCTGGCTCTCCCCCACCTTCTCCCATGTCTTTGACATTTATGACCCACAAAGATATAGGATCCAACATGTTGACTGGACAGGAAATATCAGGGGAAATGTGACAGTCATCCATAAGATCGGATGGCCCCATACAGTGTTCAGCCAGATAAGAATATATGGAGATCCTTACATGCCATTATCACATAAAGAGTCACTCCCTTTTCACCTGGTATACCAACTGCCACACAGGTGTGGATCTTTCATTGATGAAAACACCAACCTGCTCTCATTTGCTTTGGTCACTTATTCCACAAACAATTTCCTCAGGGATTTCAACTTCAACTAATATGTTTCCCATGATGTGCTTTCTCCTCTTCCACCTCACCAAATACTTTGACCCCATCACATTCAATAGGATAGAACACACTGAAATCCTTTTCACCTCATTACACTTCCTCCATTCCCATAAAGGACAAACCAAGCCTGCCACCATGTCCGTACTTTGCTACTCTAAAAACGTCCCCATGCAAGCATTGGGAATCCCTCTGATGATATTCACTATCACCACCAATGTAAAGTCTCCAATGGAAACTTTCAATCAAGACTCACAGGAGTTAGTCGGCACATATGCTTCTTTAAAAAATAAGGCTTATCAGAGTGAAACCCTTCATCCCATGGCACACCCAGAAAAAATCTGGGGGCAAACACACAGAGCATATGAAAAACATTGACAAAATAAAATCACAAATCTGAAGACTTGCTCACTTGTTAGGCCTTGCACTAAACACACCAGTCCTGGATTACTGATACCAAACCTTCCTACTGCCACTATTTTGCCAAGCTGATTAAAAACAGCATGGATTCACCCACTCCTTAAGTAACCCACAATGGACCCAGGAGGACTTGCCAACTACTGAGCCATCAACAGCCTACCGTTCTTTCGTAAACCCATTAAAAAGCAGTGGGGAACTAACTTCATGAGCAAATCAACCAGTTAGCATTGCTCTAGAACTAGCAGGTTACTGCCTAAATTCAGCACTGAAACCACCACCATCCAGCTCATTAATGACATTGTCCATATCATGGACAAAGGGAACCTTTGTGCCTCCTTCAATACGGCAGACCACCAGGTACAGATCAGCCTCTTTGCACAAAGACTGGGCTTCTTGGGAACTGTTCCCAACTGGTTTTGCTCCTACCTCTTGGATAGATGCCAGACTGTCCAAATGGGTACCTTCATATGGGACTGCTGCCTGGTTACCCATGGATTGCCACAGAGATCAATCCCCATGTTGGTGATCTTTAAATTATTCACTGCTGGGGTCACTCCATGAAGACGCAGACATCATTCTGCAGAAGTACCCAAATGGCACTGAGCTGTCCCTTAAAGTATACTGCTCCAACAACATCACTCACCCCAGAAATGCCTCTCCAACAGTCAAACATGGAGGGAAAGCACATACCTAAAACTCAACCCAACCAAAACCAAATCCATGCTTCTCAGCACCCCTTCATATAGGACATCATCCGAGGATGACTGAATGATATGCACATGGGCAGATTTTTTTAATGTATTTTTTTATTTTTTATTATTTGTTAGGGCCGGCGAACCAGCCTTTCAAATGATACAAATATACATTTTCTTTATATATACATGATAAAGAAAAATAAAAAGAAAAGGAAAGAAAAGATACAAATTAAAAATATAAATATATAAAACACCTTTCTCTTTCTTTTACACATCACTATTAATTTTAAATTGTTCTACATTCCTAAAATCAAGCAAATTCTAACATTTCATAAAATCCACCCATGCTACATTCAACGCAGACCACAGTATATCCAAGTCCATTATTTTATATCCTCTGAAATATTGATGGAACATCGCTATTCCTAACGGTCTTAAGGCAACACAATTTACCACCAGATGTTTTATGGTCTCATTTTCCATGCGGGAGCAACGATCTCCATTGATAGGACTGATTTTACAGATATTAAGTATTTCATTTGTATGCCAAAGATTTAGTGTAACCCTCATAAATCACTGCCTTCTAATAGGATCTGGAAATCTAACCTAGTATTGTTCCAGTATGCCACATTTTTTAATTTCAAAGAAGTTATCTCAAAACAATTGGCATTTCCCACATCGCTCTCGGTTGAGTGACCAATTATTTCTTGTTAGTTTCTCCTTAGCATGAGTGGGATTTTGCATCAGCAAGGCCTCTGTTATAAATGCGTTCTCCATAAACACCTGTATATTATCCCGCCATACCCTAATCATTTTGCAATTAGTCGAAAATACATAGTTAGCAATGGTGTTCACTAAATTTGATTTCTTTAGTGTCATTATGTATTTCCTATACAAAGAAAGAAATTTCCAGATACATACCGAGTAAAGGCATGTCAGCCCCAACTCATGTTTTATAGCACACATAGGCACATTCTGGGGCAAGCGCAATATTGTATGCCAAAATGTCCCTTCAATTCTATGCCACAAACTTCTGCTTAATGTATGTGATACTAGGCATTTAGAATATTTGCTGTACTTGGCTTGGATAATTCGGGCTTGCGAAATACCTGTTTGCAACTTTATTTGGAGGTCCCTGAAGTATGATTTATCTACAGGGCATTAACTTATTGTTAAGCCCAGATAGTTTTATTCAACTACCTATTCCAACCTTGTACTTTGTAGGCGGCAGACCGGGGAGCTCCTTTTTACGCCTATGGCCTTCCATTACCATGATCTTACACTTACTCTTATTAATCTCCAGATAATTCTGCCCAACATAAATTTGCAATTGCAATAGGAGCAGGCTAAGTTCCCTGGGCGTTCTCGCCAGCAACACAAGTTCGTCTGCATAGAACAACCAGGGGACTGCTACTCTATTCAGGCGCTGGGCATCAGCCTTTATCCACAAAAAGTTTGGTCCAACATCTGCCACAAAAAACTTAAAAAGTGTGCAAGCAAGCAGGCACCCCTGCTTCAAACGTCTATATGTTGCTATTGGTTCAGATAAGGTGCCATCCAATGAAAGGCGAATTTGCACTGTGTTGTTGGTATGAAACTCCTTTATCCAAAATAATAAATGCTCAGGGCACAATGCTCTCTCCAGTTTGTCAAAAAGCAGCTCTCGGCTGATGAAATCAAATTCACCAGCAAAATCTATGTAAGCCAAATAAAGTGATTGCTTTTTTTGTAATTCTTGCATCTTGATGGGCTGTATGGTACGCACATTTATGGAAGTTCCTACACCCGGCATAAAACCTGTTGGGTAAGGATCATACAGGTTTTATGCTTTTAACCAGCCATTAAGATCTCTCAATATGATCGTCGTGAATATTTTACCCGAGACATCCAGCAAGGCGATGGGCTTATAATTTACTGGATTTGATTGAACCCCTTTCTTGTAAATAGGCAATATTATGGATTTTTTCCAAGATGGGGGCAACCTTAAAGATTCTATCACATGTTCAAAAATAACATTCAATATCTTGGCCCAGGCTAATGGGTGCTGCTTAATTACAAAATTTGACAGACCATCGGGCCCTGGAGCACGTGACACACTTAGCTTAGTGATATAGATTAATATGTCTTCTATGTCAAAACTCAATCTATCTATGAGATCTTGTTTTTCACCTTTATGTACTAAAGTATGCAGTGATGCTGCATAAGTTGTTTTATAGAAGGCTGCCCAAACCTCATTTGGTACTGTATTGATCTGCATTATTAAATTCTCTGGATGGTGGCCATTATTTAATATTGCCCATATTCTGGCAGTGCTCTTCGATACCGAGGCCCTCAACATGGACTCCGCATCTCGCTATTTCATGATGCTCTGCCTAGATTTTATCCAATTTTTATATCAGCTTTAATTTTTTTTAATGCAGCAATTCTCTGAACTATATCTAATTTGCCAGCCTCCCTTTTAGCAGCTTGACATAAAAACTTAGCCTGGGCTACTTCATGATCATAGGAATGAAGTCGAATTTTGGTATTAAAGCCACGTTGAGTGCTAACAGACTTAAATATTACCAAGCCATCCACATAAGTTGAAATGCCTCCAGTCTCAATATAAATTTTATAATATTCTGTTCTCTGCAGGATATTATTTAATTCTGTAAGGTGCTTGGGCGTCCATGCTACCCTATTTTTGGCTGAATTCAATATCAAGTCTGAGGCTAACGAGTCATGCTTACCCTGACGACAGTATTCCCAGGTCCAAGTTAGGTGCAAGATATCATGATTGCTAATTGTTTGCTTTTCCACTTGGAATTGAGTAATAGAATTAAAGAAGACACTGGGCCTCATTACACGGACGGCGGTAACCATGGCGCTATTAGCGCCATGGTTGCCGCTGGTATTTTATGGATTCCACCTTGGTGAATGGGGGAATTACCGCCCCATTCCAAGGTTGGTGGGGCGGTAATTCCCCATTCACCAAGGCCCTTCCCATTCTTATTTGAGCCCCCATAGGGCTCAATGGGAATGGGGAAGGAGCAAATAACGGTACCGCTATTAGCGGTACCGTTATTTGCCCTGAAGTCCCTCAGCGGGTCCCTTCCTTAACGTGTGGTCTGGCCACATGTTAAGGACGGGACCCGCTGAGGGACCTCGTACTATGGTGCTAAGGGATTACTGGCACCGGTGCCCTTGCCAGTGCCGGTAATCCCTTAGCGCCATCCGTGTAATGAGGCCCACTGTCAGTATACAAATAGTCCAAAAAAACAGATTGTTTGTCTCAATGCCAAGTATTCTTAGGAGGGGTATCACCTGCTATGGCACCATTTACCACATACAAATTACGTTCTTCCATGAATGCTTTCCATTTTAAGGCCACAGGAGCTCATTTATAAATTGCACTCAGCATATATTTAATGTTCAAATCTCCCGCTACAATCAAATGTAAACAGCCTTAAGCCATGGTCACAAATTCAAAGAGAGCAGTTAGGTTGTTTAAATAAATCATCATCGGAAATCGCTGCATGATTCCAGTAAACATTTATCACTGCAAAGAAACCAACCTCACATTTGATTTTGACCAACTGAAGGAAACTATTGGGGGAGGCCCAAGGTTCAAGTATGAGGCCTGATGAGTTTTTAATTACTACCATCAGGCTCGATATTGGGTGACCTCTAATAGGTGGAATTGCTGGAACCATGCAAATGTATGTGTATCCCACGCAGGGGAGGCTGTCAGCCACATCTCTTGGAAAAGCATTACGTCATATCCTCCCAAAAGAGACATTTTTGATGCTGTGAGGTGCTTAAAACCTTGAGTATTCCAGGACGCTAAATTAAGATTATATAGAGTCTTTCATAGCTAATGCTGCACTTGAGACTGCTCACCAGTTGCTGTTCTTTCCATCATGTCACTCCTAGTCAAGCCGGTGCTATTGTTTCCAGAGCAGGAATGTGAATAAACATTCCTGTGTTTATCTATACCGACTCAACAAGTGAGTTAACTTAACTTACCCAATGAATGAAGCATTAACATTTCAGGAAAATACAGTTTTTGAAACATTCAGCCCCTAGGATTGGGGGCCAACTGAGAAGCGCCAGTGATAATAAGGGTAACATTGTCTTATTTTTGGAAGTGTGTGAATTTGAGGTCCTTGTGCTATAGGGCCAGTTTGAACTGGTAGCTCCAGGTTAAAACTTCTTTTAAGAAATAATTGGTGAGGGTTCTAAATATTCATAACAATTGGAAGAACAGTGTGGTGCCCACCACTCCGACATTTTATCTAACAAAAGCCTTACATATCCAAGTGCTATATTGTGGCCATGGCCCCAAAGTGGGTCAACAGATGAAAACCTCCTAATACCTCCCTTAATATAAAAGACTAAAACATGGGGAAACCTTTATTTTGTCTGTCACAAATAATTTGGAAGGACCTACCCAGTTGCTTTAAAACTAAACCCAATTACATCAGGATCAAACAAATTCTAAAATCTACCCTCTTCAAGGCATCCTTCACAGAAAATCAATCAGTTATGGAATGCTGCCAACGTACACTGGAGATTGGCCTCTACTTCTTCATGCTATTCCATGCTTGGCCTCATCTCCCATGTGTCTTCCTTAAGACTAAACATGTTAGATTAAAACACACAGCTCCTAGTACCACCCATGATCCAACCTTTTTGTTTAACTATTGTTGGGGTATATATGGGTTTTTCCCCCCAGAAAAAATAAGCCAATCCTCCATCCAAGAAAAGAGGAAGAAGACAAGGAAGCAAAAGGGATTAACATTTTGCAAAACAACAAATTGTGTTCCTGGATTATATGAAAAAAAAGGCGAGCCACTTTGTCATTAGCATTATTTTGGTATTTTGGTATTTGTTTTTCAGTCTTGATAATGCGACATACGTGGACTGTTGAAAGATAATGCCAAATTGGCTGTTTTCCGACATCAACAGCTCTTTCAAACATTTTTCAGTTTTGGCTCTGGGTGCTCCTCTAGCGCCACCCACGGGGACCCAAGGCTACCACTATAGAAACAGCTGGGATGTGGTAGTGAACAGAGGGTGTACATTGTTATTTTCTATCCTTTCCATATGCATACCACACCAAACTGCAGCACCAAGTGTATACACCCACAACCCACATCATAACAGGATGGAGGCAGCAAGAAAAACATGGACCGTCCACAAACGTTGCTTTAAGGAGAGTCAGGTGCACAGCTTTTGTACACATTACCTGGTCTCCCCTGAAGACATCCCTGTCTGGAAGGTCTCATTCCAGCAGAGTTACATGGCAGTAATTCTGTAGCACTGCCTGCCTGACCATCCCCATCTCACTGACCAGGGAAGCAGGTGAGGTAGGAGTAGAGAAGTGTTACCATTATGCATATTGCAATGCCTTCATTGATTGCATGCTACTCCAACTATCCTTTTCCAAGGGCCCAAAATAGGTGGAGAAAGTGGGAAGGGTATGGCATCTTAAGGCAACTTACCCGATCATGCTGTGAAATGCAGTGGGACCACAGAGGTATGTTGGGTTGGAAGGAGCAGTGGTGCAATCTGAAATGCTTCCACAGTCAACCCTGCAGTTTACTAAGGATTACTTTTGGAAGCCCACCTGAAGCACTAGTTGGAGAGCAAATCCTCATCCACGGGTGTTTGCAAATGTATATGCAAATCATATTTAAGCAGCGTTTCACTTAGGTGCACTATTGCTGGCATCATGCCAACTGTAGGATGCTTTTTCTGCTTGTCTGGCCTTACCGCTAACAACTGCGTAATGAAATTGGCTTTTACTGGACTAACTGAGCAAATTCAGCCTGGCCTAAATGTGCCAAATGGGCATTATGAAGAACTTCTTCCTCCCCTTAATAGGTTGCCAGTACTTAGTAACTTTCATTCTGTGTCTGCTTTAAGACCCATCTCATCGGATGACATCAGAATTGTTGATCAGGTGGAACGTATTTCAACCAGTATATCGAACAATTGGTTTAAATCAGATGCAAAATTAGACTATATTCTTAAATATGAGGCTGAGTTATATAGATTTGAGTATATGTGTAACATTGTGTATATTACCCCTGCCAAACATAGCCCCTGTTTAACTCATGCCCCCAAGCAGAAACCAAAGCGGCCTGGCCCTGTGACCAACAAAATCAATGTAGCTTCTATAGTTAACGCTGCTATTTTGGGTACTCATCAATCTAGTTGTGCCCTTAATATTCAAGCTGTCAAGATACATCCAGCCAATGTCCAATTCCTCCAGATTTTAGTGGGGATTCCTTAGCTGGTGCCACTGGTTGTGGGCAGTCGGTCCCTTGTGATGGCTATTGGCAATGGCTGCCATCTGTTTTTAAATCTCACTTTGCCTTGACGTCTCAATGACACTAATATTTTGCGCTCTTGGAACACAAGGGGTTTCTTTCACCCTTTTGGAGTAGATGGCCTTTGGTCATAGATGGACTTGTTTGCAGTTATTGTACTACACAAAACGTGGCTTACAGAGAGAACCCATATAGATTGTGCACTATATCGCAGCAATTAGCTACAAAGGGTCCATTAGGGTGTCCTAAATCAGGCCTTCTGATTTCAGTTTGGCAGCCTTGGTCATTATCTGAAGTGCCTGGATCATCACCTATTGTGGAGGCTGTTAACATTTCTGTGCTAATTCAAGTTTATGACCCCCCCCAAAGGAGTATCCACTGACAGAAATGTCTTAACAATGAAACACATCCTTGACATTAATACCCTCAATCTCCGAATCTGGATCATGGGCGAGTTTAACTCTGACAATGACATTTCTGACATTGAGTTTAATGATACCCTTGGATCTGCTGAATAATCGTCAAGGAAAAGCTTGGCCAAATGTATTTGAAGCATATGGTTTTGTTCACCTAAATGGCCTTTGTTCGGGAGATGCGCATAAGGTCTGTATACTGGTCAGTGTGAAGAGTGCTTCTACTATTGATTTTGTTTTTGTTAACCAAGGGGGGGTTTGACTTTGGTACAGGATAAGTCAATATTACCCCGGGAAGGAAGTGATCATCTGCCTTTATGTGATCTCTTTAAGCCTTTTAAGATGTCCATTCGGCCTAGTCTTTAGGGCCTAAATGGTGACATACTCGTTAATAAAGGGGGGGAACCACATCCATTGCAACCCATGTAATCTGGATAAAGGTAAAACACTTCTGATAGCCTTCTACCGGTCTTTATACAACAGTACTCCATGCCCTGTAATACTGTGCTAGCTAACATAATAGAGACATCTGCATCTATGATCATTAGTGTTAAAGACCAAATCACTAAACAAAGAACCTATAAAAGCCCATATGAGCGGAGTAATAAAGTATGGAAAAAGCGATCTTATCATGATCCCAGGATTACAGCAGCCAAGAAACAATTGTGTACTGATATTTCTGCTTTTATATCCACTCCTAGGTATTTATAGTGCTGATGAAATCAATAAACAGATCAAACTAACAAAAAAAAAGATATAGGCATTGGTTGAAAGAACACAAATCCCAGTGTGAAAGAGAGAGATGGCAACAGATTGCGATGCTTGGTACCTCTGGAAATAACACTGAGGGGGTTGGACATATTAAATGTACCTTGGGGCCAGTGTTCCTGTAGATGAGGTGATGGCAATTCCACATGTTATGTGGATTTGTAAGGAGTTGATTTGCAACATTACCATAATTATAGTGCACTTAAATAAGTACTGTGCTGCTGGGCCGCATGGCACGTGTAATTGCCTGCTTAAATTGTCTCGGAATCTGTGGGCCCATGCTTTACATCTACTCTTTCTTAACATTGGTATATCTGGTAAACTTCCCACCACTTGGCCTGAGAGTCATACCTTACCTATTTCTAAGAAAGGCCCCCCGAATGTGCCAGCTGGCTATCGTATGCTGGCTATGCTGGACATTCCCGCCAACATTTTTGCAAAAGGATTATTGGTTGAACTGAATTTATGGATAGATGAGAATACCATCCTAAGCCTTAGTCAGGCTGGTTTTAGATCTGATGTTAAATATGCATGGTTTAGAAGAGACGCTGATTTTTATCGTGCATTTAGAGATTTCAGTGCTGCTTTTGACTATGTGATGCGGAACAGATTACGGACAGAATTGGTGGCTTGTAAGATCCCACTTGGGCTACTCAAAATGTTCATGCTGCTCCACATTGATACCAGGGTCAGGGTGGGTTTAGATGGCATTGCTAGGCTGTCTGCACCTATATTGACTGGGCGGTGTCCGGACAATTTCGTCGAAAGACATTTCATCGAAAGACATTTGGTCGACGTAATTTGGTCGAAAACCAAATGGTCAAATTTGTTTTTTTATTTATATATATATTTTTTAGGTTGTAGTTTGGGAAAAAAAATAAAAAATAAAAAAAATTCAACCATTTGGTTTTCGACCAAATGTCCTGTCGACAAATTTTTTTTGACGAAATGTCTGGCAACCGACTGGGCGAGGCGTGAAGCAGGGCTGTATTATCGCAGCCACCTTATTTAACCTCTATTTAGCAGACCTGAATTTGGCGTTTAGTAAGATAAAAACTGCCCTGTTAAAGTTGGCTCACAACTAATCAGCTGGCTTGCCTAAGCTGATGACCTCTGACCACACTCCTAAATGTTTGCAATCCACGATTAATGCAGTTGGCGAGTTCACGCAAAAGAATAGCCTGAAAGTAAACATTGATAAAAGTAAGATTATTGTGTTCTCTGGTAAATCCAAAATCAAACCAAAAACTACCTGGGTAATGGATGGTACTCTATCTGAATGTGTACAATTCTATATATATCTAGGTTTGTATGTTGAGGACTCTTTAAAGTTGAACACACATTGCAATAAAACAAAAGCCAAATGTATGTTAATGGTAACCACCATAAGTGCATTTATCTGGAAAAATGGGAGCTACTCAGCTCATACCATCTTGCTGTCATATACCTCAAAACTTTTGCCAGTCTTGACGTATGGAATTGAGATATGGGGGCACACATTTACAGGGTAATTCATAGAATTTCGCAGAAAAGTGTCGCAAGCGGCTGGCGCAGAGTGTCCGCGTGCGATTGTCTGCGCCAGGCACGTGCGCTAAAACCGATTTCCGCGCACAGCGTATTCATGGATTTCAGGCTCCCAAACCAGCCGTGGCGCAGAGTATCGCAGCGACCCTGCAGCAGCGCCAGTAACGCCCCCAAGAACGCCCTCGCGCAAGGAAAAGCCATCAAAATCGCTAAATCATCGCAAAGGGCAGCGCTAACCCTGGACCAGTCCACAGGGCTGCCAAACAAGGAACGCAAAGCGGGTAACGTGCATATCAGGGGTACGCGTGAAGTTTTACACGCGATTAGCCAGGGCACGTGTATCACAGGGGTACGCAGGAATTATCACACGCGATTTGGCTGGGTACGTGTATTACAGGGGTGCGCGGGAATTATCACACGCGATTTGGCTGGGTACGTGTATTCCAGGGGTGCGCGGGAATTATCACACGCGATTTGGCTGGGTACGTGTATTCCAGGGGTGCGCGGGAATTATCACACGCGATTTGGCTGGGTAGGTGTATTACAGGGGTACACGGGAAGTTCTACACGCGATTCGGCTGGGTACGTGTATTACAGGGGTGCGCGGGAATTCTCACATGCGATTTGGCCAGGTACGTGTATTACAGGGGTGCGTGGGAATTATCACACGTGATTTGGCTTGGTACGTGTATTACAGGGGTGCGTGGGAAGTTCTACACGCGATTGGCCAGGGTACGTGTATTACAGGGGTATGTGGGAATTATCACACGCAATTTGGCTGGGTACATGTATTACAGGGGTACACGGGAAGTTCTACACGCGATTCGGCTGGGTACGTGTATTACAGGGGTGCGCGGGAATTCTCACATGCGATTTGGCCAGGTACGTGTATTACAGGGGTGTGCGGGAATTATCACACGCAATTAGGCTGGGTGGGTCCTCACAGGTGTTCCCTGTACACCCTCCACGGCCCCTGCAGGCAGCCCACAAAACAGGGGACTACCCTGCACACCTGCTCATGTCCCCCTGCACCCCCACCCCCCAGCAGTGCAGGGGCAGCCTCCACCAGGCCCCCACTCATGTCCCCTATCACCCCCACCCCCCCGCCACCAGGGGCACCCTCCACCAGGCCCCCATCCATGTCTCCCACCACCCCCACCCCCCAGCAGTGCAGGGGCAGCCTCCACCAGGCCCCCACTCATGTCACCCACCACCCCCACCCCCCAGCCACCAGGGTCACCCTCCACCAGGCCCCCACTCATGTCTCCCACCACCCCCACCCCCCAGCAGTGCAGGGGCAGCCTCCACCAGGCCCCCACTCATGTCACCCACCACCCCCACCCCCCAGCCACCAGGGTCACCCTCCACCAGGCCCCCACTCATGTCACCCACCACCCCCACCCCCCAGCCACCAGGGTCACCCTCCACCAGGCCCCCACTCATGTCTCCCACCACCCCCACCCCCCTGCCACCATGGGCAGCCCCCACCAGGCCCCCACTCATGTCTCCCACCACCCCCACCCCCCAGCAGTGCAGGGTCACCCTCCACCAGGCCCCCACTCATGTCTCCCACCACCCCCACACCCCAGCCACCAGGGTCACCCTCCACCAGGCCCCCACGCATGTCTCCCACCACCCCCACCCCCCAGCAGTGCAGGGTCACCCTCCACCAGGCCCCCACTCATGTCTCCCACCCCCCCACACCCCAGCAGTGCAGGGGCACCCTCCACCAGGCCCCCACTCATGTCTCCCACCACCCCCACATCCCAGCAGTGCAGGGGCACCCTCCACCAGGCCCCCACTCATGTCACCCACCACCCCCACACCCCAGCAGTGCAGGGGCACCCTCCACCAGGCCCCCACTCATGTCTCCCACCCCCCCACACCCCAGCATTGCAGGGGCACCCTCCACCAGGCCCCCACTCATGTCTCCCACCACCCCCACACCCCAGCAGTGCAGGGGCACCCTCCACCAGGCCCCCACTCATGTCTCCCACCCCCCCCACACCCCAGCAGTGCAGGGGCACCCTCCACCAGGCCCCCACTCATGTCTCCCACCACCCCCACACCCCAGCCACCAGGGTCACCCTCCACCAGGCCCCCACTCATGTCTCCCACCACCCCCACCCCCCAGCAGTGCAGGGTCACCCTCCACCAGGCCCCCACTCATGTCTCCCACCCCCCCCACACCCCAGCAGTGCAGGGGCACCCTCCACCAGGCCCCCACTCATGTCTCCCACCACCCCCACACCCCAGCAGTGCAGGGGCACCCTCCACCAGGCCCCCACTCATGTCTCCCACCACCCCCACCCCCCAGCAGTGCAGGGGCAGCCTCCACCAGGCCCCCACTCATGTCACCCACCACCCCCACCCCCCAGCCACCAGGGTCACCCTCCACCAGGCCCCCACTCATGTCTCCCACCACCCCCACAACCCAGCCACCAGGGTCACCCTCCACCAGGCCCCCACTCATGTCTCCCACCACCCCCACCCCCCAGCCACCAGGGTCACCCTCCACCAGGCCCCCACTCATGTCTCCCACCACCCCCACCCCCCAGCAGTGCAGGGTCACCCTCCACTAGGCCCCCACTCATGTCTCCCACCACCCCCACACCCCAGCCACCAGGGTCACCCTCCACCAGGCCCCCACTCATGTCTCCCACCCCCCCCCCACACCCCAGCAGTGCAGGGGCACCCTCCACCAGGCCCCCACTCATGTCTCCCACCATCCCCACACCCCAGCAGTGCAGGGGCACCCTCCACAAGGCCCCCACTCATGTCACCCACCACCCCCACACCCCAGCAGTGCAGGGGCACCCTCCACCAGGCCCCCACTCATGTCTCCCACCCCCCCCACACCCCAGCAGTGCAGGGGCACCCTCCACCAGGCCCCCACTCATGTCTCCCACCACCCCCACACCCCAGCAGTGCAGGGGCACCCTCCACCAGGCCCCCACTTATGTCTCCCACCCCCCCACACCCCAGCAGTGCAGGGGCACCCTCCACCAGGCCCCCACTCATGTCTCCCACCACCCCCACACCCCAGCCACCAGGGTCACCCTCCACCAGGCCCTCACTCATGTCTCCCACCACCCCCACCCCCCAGCAGTGCAGGGTCACCCTCCACCAGGCCCCCACTCATGTCTCCCACCCCCCCCCACACCCCAGCAGTGCAGGGGCACCCTCCACCAGGCCCCCACTCATGTCTCCCACCACCCCCACACCCCAGCAGTGCAGGGGCACCCTCCACCAGGCCCCCACTCATGTCTCCCACCACCCCCACCCCCCAGCAGTGCAGGGGCAGCGTCCACCAGGCCCCCACTCATGTCACCCACCACCCCCACCCCCCAGCCACCAGGGTCACCCTCCACCAGGCCCCCACTCATGTCTCCCACCACCCCCACACCCCAGCCACCAGGGTCACCCTCCACCAGGCCCCCACTCATGTCTCCCACCACCCCCACCCCCCAGCCACCAGGGTCACCCTCCACCAGGCCCCCACTCATGTCTCCCACCACCCCCACCCCCCAGCAGTGCAGGGTCACCCTCCACTAGGCCCCCACTCATGTCTCCCACCACCCCCACACCCCAGCCACCAGGGTCACCCTCCACCAGGCCCCCACTCATGTCTCCCACCCCCCCCCCCACACCCCAGCAGTGCAGGGGCACCCTCCACCAGGCCCCCACTCATGTCTCCCACCATCCCCACACCCCAGCAGTGCAGGGGCACCCTCCACCAGGCCCCCACTCATGTCACCCACCACCCCCACACCCCAGCAGTGCAGGGGCACCCTCCACCAGGCCCCCACTCATGTCTCCCACCCCCCCCACACCCCAGCAGTGCAGGGGCACCCTCCACCAGGCCCCCACTCATGTCTCCCACCACCCCCACACCCCAGCAGTGCAGGGGCACCCTCCACCAGGCCCCCACTTATGTCTCCCACCCCCCCACACCCCAGCAGTGCAGGGGCACCCTCCACCAGGCCCCCACTCATGTCTCCCACCACCCCCACACCCCAGCCACCAGGGTCACCCTCCACCAGGCCCCCACTCATGTCTCCCACCACCCCCACCCCCCAGCAGTGCAGGGTCACCCTCCACCAGGCCCCCACTCATGTCTCCCACCCCCCCACACCCCAGCAGTGCAGGGGCACCCTCCACCAGGCCCCCACTCATGTCTCCCACCACCCCCACACCCCAGCAGTGCAGGGGCACCCTCCACCAGGCCCCCACTCATGTCTCCCACCACCCCCACCCCCCAGCAGTGCAGGGGCAGCCTCCACCAGGCCCCCACTCATGTCACCCACCACCCCCACCCCCCAGCCACCAGGGTCACCCTCCACCAGGCCCCCACTCATGTCTCCCACCACCCCCCAGCAGTGCAGGGGCAGCCTCCACCAGGCCCCCACTCATGTCTCCCACCACCCCCACCCCCCAGCAGTGCAGGGTCACCCTCCACCAGGCCCCCATTCATGTCTCCCACCACCCCCACCCCCCAGCAGTGCAGGGTCACCCTCCACCAGGCCCCCACTCATGTCACCCACCACCCCCACCCCCCAGCCACCAGGGTCACCCTCCACCAGGCCCCCACTCATGTCTCCCACCACCCCCACACCCCAGCAGTGCAGGGGCAGCCTCCACCAGGCCCCCACTCATGTCACCCACCACCCCCACCCCCCAGCCACCAGGGTCACCCTCCACCAGGCCCCCACTCATGTCTCCCACCACCCCCATACCCCAGCAGTGCAGGGGCAGCCTCCACCAGGCCCCCACTCATGTCTCCCACCACCCCCACCCCCCAGCAGTGCAGGGTCACCCTCCACCAGGCCCCCACTCATGTCTCCCACCACCCCCACCTCCCAGCCACCAGGGTCACCCTCCACCAGGCCCCCACTCATGTCTCCCACCACCCCCACACCCCAGCAGTGCAGGGTCAACCTCCACCAGGCCCCCACTCATGTCTCCCACCACCCCCACCCCCCAGCCACCAGGGTCACCCTCCACCATGCCCCCACTCATGTCTCCCACCACCCCCACACCCCAGCCACCAGGGTCACCCTCCACCAGGCCCCCACTCATGTCTCCCACCACCCCCACCCCCCAGCCACCAGGGTCACCCTCCACCAGGCCCCCACTCATGTCTCCCACCACCCCCACCCCCCAGCAGTGCAGGGTCACCCTCCACCAGGCCCCCACTCATGTCTCCCACCACCCCCACACCCAAGCCACCAGGGTCACCCTCCACCAGGCCCCCACTCATGTCTCCCACCACCCCCACACCCCAGCCACCAGGGTCACCTTCCACCAGGCCCCCACTCATGTCTCCCACCACCCCCACCCCCCAGCAGTGCAGGGTCACCCTCCACCAGGCCCCCACTCATGTCTCCCACCACCCCCACCCCCCTGCCACCATGTGCAGCCCCCACCAGGTCCTCACAATCCCCAATCATGTGCGTAATGGTCAGCCTCCACAGCCAAAAAGCCCTACCAAGTAACCCATTCACCCACATGGAAATGGAAATCACATGTTACACCCCCAATGTTCATGAAGCAAATGAACCCATGTCCGTCACACACATATTTTCCAATTGAATGGGAAAACACACAACATGACATGCATGAAACCAATGAGATGAAACCACACAGTGAACAATGGAAAAAAAAATGTATTTGAAAAAAATACGAATGCTAAAGAAAGAAAACTAACTACAATGTAAATGTGAAAAAAGAAGCTGCATGTCCGCATAAAAACACAAAACTAGAAAATCTAATCCAAAAAATGTTGTCCAAAGTGAAATGTCAAAACTCTCCGTGCAACAAAGAACTATGTACAAAAATAACAAGGGTCCATCATCACAACTGAACTAAGGAAACCTCCTAAAAAACCTACCTAAATATCAACTATATACAAAAAGTGGAGCATTGTCCGTCGACTCCAAATCATAAGAAAAAACAAAGGAAACCTAAAACTAAAGAACTATATACAAAGGCGGCGGGTAAGTCCAGCGGCTCACTCTGTGGTGTTCCAGGCCAGGGCATCATCGAACTCCTGTTCGATGTCCCGGAGGCGGTCCAGTTCCATGGCCCAGAGGGTCCGCAGGGACGACGCCGTGTCCTCCTCCAACCCCCTGCGGATTGTCTCGAGGCACTCGGCCCGCCTCAGGGCCCTCCGCATGGAGTTCTCCGCCCTGACCATTGTGAGCCGCGCCTCTTCCGCCCGCCGCCGCTCCGCACCTATGGCGTGGCCCAACCGCTGCCACACGGAAGACACTCTCTGTCCTGGGTCCTCCTGCCCTCCGGCCGATGCCTGCCCCTCCGATGTCGAAGGCCCCGAGCCTTCATGGCTCCCAGCATGTTGCTGCTGCTGCTCTGCCTCTGCCCGTGCACTGCCTCCTGCTGCCTGCACATCCTCCGCCGGCTGGGGTGCAGTTGTTGATGTGGCCACCCCTGCTGGACGTCCGACTCCCGACTGTGGCAGGGATGCCTCCTCCACCAGCCTGGCCGCACTGTCAGAGGCAGCTCCACAGGGCACCCAGGTGACTGATGGGTGGGAAGATGGCACAGAGGACGACTGGCGCGTAGGGGGTCCAGTTGAGGAGGGGGTCGGAACAAGCCCCATCAGACGGAGGAATCCGGTCTGGGTGACCTGTCCCAGCAGGCTGACGTGGTCAACGAGCCATTCGAGATGACGTGCAGTCTCTCCATGAAAAGACTGCAGGTCACCTCGCATGGCCCGTTGACGCAACGCCACACCAGCCAGGACAGGCTCAACCCGGACCTGGATAGCCACGTCCGCAGGCAGAGGAAGGCCAGTTGACGTCAGCTCATCCCCTGCCTGGAAACGGGTCTGGACGTAGGCATCCCTGCTGGTGCAAGATGAGGCAGGGACAGGATCGGGGACAGGATTGCACACAGGCACCTCCGCGGCCGCCTGTGCTGCCTCCTGTCCCTGGTCCTGGACTGCACCACTAGCACCAGTGGGATCCCCACCTCCAGACCCCGTCTCTGGTGCTTGCACGGCCTCCTCCTCCACCAGACCCCCCACCAACCTGGATGACTCCGTGCCATCTTCCCCTGTTGGGCCCTGTGGGGTCCCAGCTGCCCCTTCTGCTGCCGAGGAGTCCAACTCCAACCTCCGCCTCTTGGACCTCCCCCCGGCAGCTGCGGCCTGGGACGCGGCACCGGACTCCTCACTCCCCGACGAGATGACAACACTGGAGGGGAGCCGGGCCTTGCGTCTCCGGCTGGCGGTCGGATCCCCGCCGCTGTGCTCCACAGCACCTTCTCCGCCCTCTTCATCAGTTGACGCTGCAGACAGGGAGAAACAAAACACAGGCATCAGGGCACTGTACAATGGACACATACACGCATGACAGTTGCACATGAGTGGCATTGGCAAACCTCAGACATGTCATCACAATCCCCAACACACATGTCATTGCAACTGGCACACATGAGCCATACCACAGCCATATCGCAACTGCCACCACCATCCCTACACATACAACAGCATCAGCAGCCAAAGGGGAGCCATACATCACATGCAACACAGGAAGTGCACCACACATGTACACACACCACCACACGTCATCACGTCAGAGTCTCATTGCGTGAGATTGGTGGAAATGGCCGTACACCGGGATACAGGTGCGCTGACGTACTTGCGTGTGTAAGTGTCCGCGCACACCTCATATACACGTACATAGGCCAATCGCGTGTACACGCACTTTTGTCCAATTACACGCGATGAGACTCTGACGTGCAGTCTTTCCACGTGTGCTCTGTCATCACGTGCTGTGTGGGAAACACCCGTGCGGGTCACGTCACAGACGCGCTTACGCGCTAAGGGCCTTTGGTCCAATGGAATCGCGTATGCGTGCTGACGCGCTTACGCGCTAAGGGCCTTTCCTCGGTTTTCACGCTGACGTGCAGGATTTTCACGTGCCAATTCACTCCGTACCAAGCTGGCCACGCGTGAGCACACGGAAGACCATGCTCCTGCCCAGAAGGCCAAATTACTGCCCCCCAGAGCCCCGAGCACGCTCCCACCTGCTATCTGCTGCTGCCTGACTGCCTGCTGCCCACGTGCACTGCCATTTGCTGCCTGCACATCAGCCAGGGGTGCTGTTGCTGTGACCACCCCTGCTGGAACAGAAGACTCCCGACTGGAATTCCATCGCTCCACAGCCCAGCCCCAGGACCCAGTTGCCCACCCACTCCTGCCTCTGGGGTTGTCATGTCGGGGCTAACACCATATGTGACCACTGACAACCCCCGGCCAGAGAGGCAGAGGGGCACCAGCTTCAGTGCCACCGAAGTTGGTGTCCTGGTGGAGCAAGTCCTGGGGCAGTATGATGCCCTCTTTGGAAGTTCCCGCGCCGACAAGGAAGGACGGACTCGGATCTGGACTGACATCGTGACTGCCATCCACGCGGAGGGGGTGGCAGTCCGGGACTTACAACATGTCAGGAAGCGCTGGGAGGACTTCAGGTCCAGGACCCTGAACAAGGCCCGGCGCCTCTTGAAGGCAGCGGATGCCAAGGGGCGCCGGGGCCACTTGTCGGAAGAACAGATGGGGGTCCTGGAACGCATATCCCCAGCGCTCCACGTCCAGGTCCTAGAGAAGCAGAGCCGTCTGGAGTCGAGCGGTGAGTGTACATGCATCCGGGTTGTGAGCAGGGCGTGTGGTGATCATTCCCCATTGTGCCGGTTGCACATCTGTTTGTATGGGGTGGAGTATGGGTGGGGGTGTACAGGGCCGTGGGGCTGACACATGCGAGGGCTGTAATGTGTGAGACATGGATGGTGCTTGTGTGTGTGGGCTTGCATGGCAAATGCAGTTGTGCGTGCACACATGTTTGGATGAATGTGTATGTAAGTAGACATGTCCGTGATGTCAGGCATGTATGTTGTTTTCGGCTGCATGTATGAGCACTGTGTACATGTGCATGTGTGTGTATATGTCAAGGGTGCAACAGTGATGCTACATGGATGCATGTGACAGCGGTATGTGGAAGCCTGATTGGCAGATGTGACATGGATGCCCGTCTGAACAGTGCGACACTTGGCAGAGGTGTAGACATGCATGCAAGTGTGGTGGTGGGTGTACATGTGTGGTGCACTTCCTGTGTTGCATGTGATGTCTGGCTCCCCTTTGGCTGCTGATGCTGTTGTATGTGTAGGGATGGTGGTGGCAGTTGCAAAATGGCTGTGGTATGGCTCATGTGTGCCAGTTGCAATGACATGTGTGTTGGGGATTGTGATGACATGTCTGAGGTTTGCCAATGCCACTCATGTGCAACTGTCATGCGTGTATGTGTCCATTGTACAGTGCCCTGATGCCTGTGTTTTGTTTCTCCCTGTCTGCAGCGTCAACTGATGAAGAGGGCGGAGAAGGTGCTGTGGAGCACAGCGGCGGGGATCCGACCGCCAGCCGGAGACGCAAGGCCCGGCTCCCCTCCCGTGTTGTCATCTCGTCGGGGAGTGAGGAGTCGGGTGCCGCGTCCCAGGCCGCAGCTGCTGGGGGGAGGTCCAAGAGGCGGAGGTTGCAGTTGGACTCCTCGGCAGCAGAAGGGGCAGCTGGGACCCCACAGGGCCCAACAGGGGAAGATGGCACAGAGTCATCCAGGTTGGTGGGGGGTTTGGTGGAGGAGGGGGCCGCGCAAGCACCAGAGACAGGGTCTGGAGGTGGGGATCCCACTGGTGCTAGTGGTGCAGTGCAGGACCAGGGACAGGAGGCAGCACAGGCGGCCGCGGAGGTGCCTGTGTGCAATCCTGTCCCCGATCCTGTCCCTGCATCATCTTGCACCAGCAGGGATGCCTACGTCCAGACCTGTTTTCAGGCAGGGGATGAGCTGACGTCAACTGGCCTTCCTCTGCCTGCGGAAGTGGCCATCCAGGTCCGGGTTGAGCCTGTCCTGGCTGGTGTGGCGTTGCGTCAACGGGCCATGCGAGGTGACCTGCAGTCTTTTCATGGAGAGACTGCACGTCATCTCGAATGGCTCGTTGACCACGTCAGCCTGCTGGGACAGGTCACCCAGGCCGGATTCCGCTGTCTGATGGGGCTTGCTCCGACCCCCTCCTCAACTGGACCCCCTACGCGCCAGTCGTCCTCTGTGCCATCTTCCCACCCATCAGTCACCTGGGTGCCCTGTGGAGCTGCCTCTGACAGTGCGGCCAGGCTGGTGGAGGAGGCATCCCTGCCACAGTCGGGAGTCGGAGGTCCAGCAGGGGTGGCCACATCAACAGGTGCACCCCAGCCGGCGGAGGATGTGCAGGCAGCAGGAGGCAGTGCACGGGCAGAGGCAGAGCAGCAGCAGCAGCAAGATGGTGGGAGACATGAAGGCTCGGGGCTTTCAACATCGGAGGGGCAGGCATCGGCCGGAGGGCAGGGGGACCCAGGACAGAGAGTGTCTTCCGTGTGGCAGCGGTTGGGCCACGCCATAGGTGCGGAGCGGCGGCGGGCAGAAGACGCGCGGCTCACAATGGTCAGGGCGGAGAACTCCATGCGGAGGGCCCTGAGGCGGGCCGAGTGCCTCGAGGCAATCCGCAGGGGGTTGGAGGAGGACACAGCGTCGTCCCTGCGGACCCTCGGGGCCATGGAACTGGACCGCCTCCGGGACATCGAACAGGAGTTCGATGATGCCCTGGCCCGGGACACCACAGAGTGAGCCGCTGGACTTGCCCGCCGCCTTTGTATATAGTTCTTTAGTTTTAGGTTTCCTTTCGTTCTTATTATGATTTGGAGTCGACGGACACTGCTCCACTTTTTGTATATAGTTGATATTTAGGTAGGTTTTTTAGGAGGTTTCCTTAGTTCAGTTGTGATGATGGACCCTTGTTATTTTTGTACATTTCTTTGTTGCATGGAGAGTTTTTACATTTCACTTTGGACAAAATTTTTTTGATTTGATTTTCTAGTTTTGTGTTTTTATGCGGACATGCAGCTTATTTTTTCACATTTACATTGTAGTTAGTTTTCTTTCTTTGGCATTCGTATTTTTTTCAATACATTTTTTTTTTCCATTGTTCACTGTGTGGTTTCATCTCATTGGTTTCATGCATGTCATGTTGTGTGTTTTCCCATTCAATTGGAAAATATGTGTGTGACGGACATGGGTTCATTTGCTTCATGTACATTGGGGGTGTAACATGTGATTTCCATTTCCATGTGGGTGAATGGGTTACTTGGTAGGGCTTTTTGGCTGTGGAGGCTGACCATTACGCACATGATTGGGGATTGTGAGGACCTTGTGGGGGCTGCACATGGTGGCAGGGGGGTGGGGGTGGTGGGAGACATGAGTGGGGGCCTGGTGGAGGCTGCCCCTGCACTGCCGGGGGGTGGGGGTGCAGGGGGACATGAGTGGGGGCCTGGTGGAGGTTGAGCCTGCACTGCTGGGGTGTGGGGGTGATGGGAGACATGAGTGGGGGCCTGGTGGAGGGTGCCCCTGGTGGCTGGGGGGTGGGGGTGGTGGGTGACATGAGTGGGGGCCTGGTGGAGGCTGCCCCTGGTGGCTGGGGGGTGGGGGTGGTGGGTGACATGAGTGGGGGCCTGGTGGAGGGTGCCCCTGGTGGCTGGGGGGTGGGGGTGGTGGGAGACATGAGTGGGGGCCTGGTGGAGGGTGACCCTGCACTGCTGGGGTGTGGGGGTGGTGGGAGACATGAGTGGGGGCCTGGTGGAGGCTGCCCCTGCACTGCTGGGGTGTGGGGGTGGTGGGAGACATGAGTGGGGGCCTGGTGGAGGGTGACCCTGGTGGCTGGGGGGTGGGGGTGGTGGGAGACATGAGTGGGGGCCTGGTGGAGGGTGACCCTGCACTGCTGGGGTGTGGGGGTGGTGGGAGACATGAGTGGGGGCCTGGTGGAGGGTGACCCTGCACTGCTGGGGTGTGGGGGTGGTGGGAGACATGAGTGGGGGCCTGGTGGAGGGTGACCCTGGTGGCTGGGGGGTGGGGGTGGTGGGAGACATGAGTGGGGGCCTGGTGGAGGGTGACCCTGCACTGCTGGGGTGTGGGGGTGGTGGGAGACATGAGTGGGGGCCTGGTGGAGGGTGACCCTGCACTGCTGGGGTGTGGGGGTGGTGGGAGACATGAGTGGGGGCCTGGTGGAGGGTGCCCCTGGTGGCTGGGGGGTGGGGGTGGTGGGAGACATGAGTGGGGGCCTGGTGGAGGGTGACCCTGCACTGCTGGGGTGTGGGGGTGATGGGAGACATGAGTGGGGGCCTGGTGGAGGGTGCCCCTGGTGGCTGGGGGGTGGGGGTGGTGGGTGACATGAGTGGGGGCCTGGTGGAGGCTGCTCCTGGTGGCTGGGGGGTGGGGGTGGTGGGTGACATGAGTGGGGGCCTGGTGGAGGGTGCCCCTGGTGGCTGGGGTGTGGGGGTGGTGGGTGACATGAGTGGGGGCCTGGTGGAGGGTGCCCCTGGTGGCTGGGGGGTGGGGGTGGTGGGAGACATGAGTGGGGGCCAGGTGGAGGGTGACCCTGCACTGCTGGGGTGTGGGGGTGGTGGGAGACATCAGTGGGGGCCTGGTGGAGGGTGACCCTGCACTGCTGGGGGGTGGGGGTGGTGGGAGACATGAGTGGGGGCCTGGTGGAGGGTGCCCCTGGTTGCTGGGGGGTGGGGGTGGTGGGAGACATGAGTGGGGGCCTGGTGGAGGGTGACCCTGCACTGCTGGGGGGTGGGGGTGGTGGGAGACATGCGTGGGGGCCTGGTGGAGGGTGCCCCTGGTGGCTGGGGGGTGGGGGTGGTGGGATACATGAGTGGGGGCCTGGTGGAGGGTGACCCTGGTGGCTGGGGGGTGGGGGTGGTGGGAGACATGAGTTGGACATGGGTGGGGGCCTGCTGGCAGGTGCCCCACAGTGCTGGGGGGTTGGGGTGGTGGGGGACATGAGTTGGACATGGGTGGGGGCCTGCTGGCAGGTGCCCCACAGTGCTGGGGGGTGGGGGTGCAAGGGGACATGAGTTGGTGTTCATTAGTTCAAGGAGACATGTGCCTTTGCTGGGGGGCATGCCCATGGTGGGTGGGCTGCCTGCGGGACATGACCAGGGATGCATGGTAGTCCCCTGTGGTGTGGGCTGCCTGCAGGGGCCGTGGAGGGTGTACAGGGTACACCTGGGAGGACCCACACTGTCAAATCACATGTGGAACTTCCCGCGCACCCCTGAAATACACGCGCCCAGGCTATTCGCGCGTGGGACTTCCCGCGCACCCCTGAAATACACGCGCCCAGGCTATTCGCGTGTGCAACTTCCCGCGCACCCCTGGAATACACGCGCCCAGGCTATTCGCGTGTGGAACTTCCCGCGCACCCCTGAAATACACGCGCCCAGCCTATTCGCGTGTGGAACTTCCCGCGCACCCCTGAAATACACGCGCCCCCAGGCTATTCGCGTGTGGAACTTCCCGCGCACCCCTGAAATACACGCGCCCAGGCTATTCGCGTGTGGAACTTCCCGCGCACCCCTGAAATACACGCACCCAGGCTATTCGCGTGTGGAACTTCCCACGCACCCCTGAAATACACGCGCCCAGGCTATTCGCGTGTGGAACTTCCCGTGCACCCCTGAAATACACGCGCCCAGGCTATTCGCGTGTGGAACTTCCCGCGCACCCCTGAAATACACGCGCCCAGGCTATTCGCGTGTGGAACTTCCCGCGCACCCCTGAAATACACGCGCCCAGGCTATTCGCGTGTGGAACTTCCCGCGCACCCCTGAAATACACGCGCCCAGGCTATTCGCGTGTGGAACTTCCCGCGCACCCCTGGAATACACGCGCCCCCAGGCTATTCGCGTGTGGAAATTCCCGCGCACCCCTGAAATACACGCGCCCAGGCTATTCGTGTGTGGAACTTCCCGCGCACCCCTGGAATACACGCGCCCCCAGGCTATTCGCGTGTGGAACTTCCTGCGCACCCATGAAATACACGCGCCCAGGCTATTCGCGTGTGGAACTTCACGCGCACCCCTGGAATACACGTAGCCCGCTCCCCCAGGCCCGATCGCGTGAGGAACTTCACGCGAACCCCTGTAATACACGTAGCCCGCTACATCAGGCCCGATCGCGTGAGGAACTTCACGCGAACCCCTGTAATACACGTAGCCCGCTCCCCCAGGCCCGATCGCGTGTGAAACTTCACGCGAACCCCTGTAATACACGTAGCCCGCTCCCCCAGGCCCGATCGCGTGTGAAACTTCACGCGAACCCCTGAAATACACGTAGCACGCTCCCCCAGGCCCGATCGCGTGAGGAACTTCACGCGAACCCCTGTAATACACGTAGCCCGCTCCCCCAGACCCGATCGCGTGTGAAACTTCACGCGAACCCCTGAAATACACGTAGCCCGCTCCCCCAGGCCCGATCGCGTGAGGAACTTCACGCAAACCCCTGTAATACACGTAGCCCGCTCCCCCAGGCCCGATCGCGTGTGAAACTTCACGCGAACCCCTGAAATACACGTAGCACGCTCCCCCAGGCCCGATCGCGTGAGGAACTTCACGCGAACCCCTGTAATACACGTAGCCCGCTCCCCCAGACCCGATCGCGTGTGAAACTTCACGCGAACCCCTGAAATACACGTAGCACGCTCCCCCAGGCCCGATCGCGTGAATAACTTCACTCGAACCCCTGTGATGCACGTACCCTGCTGAAATCGCGTGTTAGACTTCCCGCGCACCCCGGTATACACGCACACGTATTTTTTGTCAGCGGGTGTCCGTGTTTGTGGGTACCCCTTTGCACGTCATTTTTCCTGGAGGGCCACAGTATGGGACATTCATCATGGCAGTATATAGGTGCTATTTGTTGGCGCACCTTTTGGCGCACATTTCTTACAGCCGCAGAGACGCTACCGCCTGCTTTCTTGTGGCGGTCGTGTTTGTGCCTGTGCGCTGGTTTGAGCGTGCGCTTTTTTGCCCTATTCTATTCCATGAATACGTGTTGTAGGCGAGCGTGTGGGCGTTCCGCGCACTTGTGCCCTGTACTTCCCCCGTGACGCCCACGTTTTGACAAGTTGTTCCCCATTCCGAGTGTTACGCCCGTGTTCCGCCTACTTTTGTTGCGTGCGCCGCGCTATGTGCGAATTTCGCTGTGCCCTGTGCGATTTTCGCTGTGACCTGGCGCACGCTGTTAGATGGCCTGTGCGCCAACGTGCGCCGCGCACTTTTTTATCGCACATCCGCTGGTTTTCTCGCGCACGGCCTTCCATGAATCGACGTGCGCTGCTTTTCGTGCGATTTTCGCAATTGCACTGCGATTTTCGCTATTCCACTGCGATTTGCACGTTTTTGCCCACTTGCGCCGCGCTAATTATTCCATGAATCGGCCTGTTAATGTAGAACTAATAAAATGTGCTGCAAAAATTCTGCGCAGATTGTTTCAAATGCTGCAAGAATTATCTGTTGAATATATTTATCTCGAATTTGATTGGACTGGGATTTTGTCTGTTTTCATCTCCAGAGCAGTCATGTGTTTTGAAATTTACTTGGTTTTATGAATGGCACTATAATGGTAAACTATGCAGAGGCCTTTGGGTGTCTCGATAGCGATAATATGCTAGGGACCTGAGGTAAGTTACTGAATCTATACAATAAACGGCTGAATGGTTGTGAATTTCTACCTGGATTTAGCCATATTCATATGATTAAACGTGGGTTAAAACAGAAGTTAGCTACATACAGTTATGACAATCACATTGTACAGCTCTCTACTAAGAATAATAGTGGCTAGTTTGTCGAATATGGAAGCAACCGCTATAGTAAGCCCAAATACATGACTGATTTTCCAAATAGTGGTACTATTAAGCCGTACCTACTGCCCAAATTTTAATTTTTATGATGTTTCAGAAATAAAGGTTGGCAAAAATGGAATCCCCTGTTCAGAACGTCTGTGTCGACTATGCAGTGACAATGTGTTGGAATCTTTGAAACATGTAACTGCTAACTGTGCAAGCCTTGCTCCTCAAATTATATAATAATCAAGTGGATTGCTCTGACATGTTTTCAATTTGGACCAAATTTATGGAGGGTGAGGACTTAACTTTTATATATTTTATCGTAACATTTTATTGGAAATTCAAAGAGATGTGAGGATCTTTTATGATTTTATGTTTTT